>NW_012153396.1:3314387-3341636 GCF_000956105.1 Propithecus coquereli | reverse complement strand
AGAGCTGGAACGCATTCTAGTAAGTGAAGTATCCCAAGAATGGAAAAACAAGCACCACATGTACTCACCATCATATTGGTATTAACTGATCAACACATAAGTGCACATAGAATAACATCTATTGGATGTCAGGCAGGGGGGAGGGGGAAGGGGGGAGGAGGGGACAGGTATATGCATACACAAAGAGTGCAATGCGCACCATCCAAGGGATGGACACATTTGAAACTCGGACTTGGTGAGGGAGGCAGGGGCAAGGGCAACATACGTAACCTAAACATCTGTACCCCCATAATATGCTGAAATTAAAAAAAAAAGGGTGACTTTAGAAAGATATGACTACCAGGAGATGGGGATTGTTGGAGGCCATCTTGCAGGCTGTCACCACAGGTACATAGCTAGTAAGTCGCATAGCAAAATTCAGACTTGTGTTCCTTTGACCCCAGAGGCTGTATATAAGTGACAAAAGAAAGATTTGTATAAGTGATTATGCTAACTGGGGCATCAGAAAAGGTATCAGAGAAGGTTGTATTTGACCTCAGTCATGAAGAAACATGAGGAGTTTTCTAGGTGGAAGAGTGAGGAAGGACATACCAGGTAAGGGACTAGCATGTTTAGGGGCTTGTAGGCTTGACAGTGTGGTATGTTTGGTCAATAGAAAGTGATTCCAGATGGTTAGAGTATAGGGTACATGGAGGAAGGATAAGAGTAGAAAAAAGCTTGCCTGAGATTAAGTGGATGATGGTGAGCAGTTCAAGGTGGGAATGACATGCTAAGATTGTGTGTTCAGTGCTATAAAGTTACAGGTATATATCTATCCACCCAAACCCTCAAGTTCCTAGCCAGTGAATCTGATTTATGCTAATGTTCTATCATCTACCTCCCCCTAGTTCCTAACTTCACCCGCAAAAGAGTTTTTGTATTGCCTTGCTTTCGTAGGTGCTTTTTTCCACCTGCTCCCTAATTGACTGTCTTGAGGTTAGGGAAGATGGCAAAGATAACGAGGCATCAAGTTGACAGAGGCTGGGCAGAAGGTCCCAGCCTTAGGCTGAATTCACTTTTTTCACTGGTACCCATAGGCATGTTTCCACATCTTCCTTCCCCTACTTGCAGCTATCTTTTCAGTTTTTAGTATTTGGAGCATCAAGTCCTCTTCAGGTGAACCTGTGTGCTCCAAGCTGGGCAACAGGCCAGGTTGCTGCTCTCACTTCTTATTAAGTACTGCTTTTCAGTGGTGTACAGCAGAATGGAAAATTGAAAGCAAAATGAATTTCTGCCATTTCAGATAAGTTTGTAATCCTCCTAGTGAAATATGAAGAAATATAGAGTATGGAAAGACTTAATACTCAAAGCCAAAGTCTGGGTCAAAAATGAAACAATTTCACATTTGTATATGAATGCTGTAGGTAAAGTAATGATGGGAGAAGGTGTTTATACCAAAAAAGAGAGAGAGAGAGACAGACAGAGAGAGAGAGAGAGAGAGAGAGAGAGAGAGAGAGAGAGAGAGAGGGAGAGAGGGGAAAGAACGAAAAGCCTTGCTTGGAACAGTAAGAGGTAGGAAAACCTAACCAATTAATGTCTATTCCCAGCTGTACTCCTTGATTCTTACTTCCACCCCCACTGCTGCTATAGGATTTGGGAGTGAGGGGAAATAGTCTCCTGGGAGGGTAAACTCTCCTTTAAGTTACTCTTACGTGGAAAACTTGGACTCTTCTTAAGTCAGATATTTCCAAACCTGTGGATAGGCACCAGAAGAAAGGTAGACTTCAGTAGGCCCGATAAGATTTCAGGAGAAAGTGAAACCTGTCTTGTGTCAAAATAGGAAACTGCTACACACATAAAAGCAACCCCCCAAGAAACAGTACATTTGGAGTTAAAGCTATAGCAATTGTTAAAATTTTCATTCTGTTCGGTAAATAGTATAAGTTATTGAAACACAAGGCTAATGAGGTCTCCTTTTGGGTGACTATGAAGTCAGGAACAGGGCCTAGGAGCAAAGTGAATGTGGATAGCCTCTGCAGGAACCAGAGTGGTGACAGCAGGGGTTAGGGATATAGGTAGCATCTCACTGCTGCTCCAGAGTGGCTCAGTGTTGGTGGGATGGCATTGTCAGCAGGAGCCAAGGCTGTCCAGATCCAGGCCATGTGAGAGGTGCTGGCACCCAGGAATGTACTGTGCATGAGTGGTCTTGTGTGGGCAGCGTCTGGCCACCTTTGCTGTCTGTGACAAAGCTGTTAGCACCAGGGACCTAATGACTATCAATCTCGTGGGGAAGTTGATAGATGAGTTTGTAGATTGCTAAGGCAAATCATAGCTCAAACAAGGGCATCATTTAGCTAGTGACAAATGTATCAAACAGAAGATCACATAATTTCTAAAAATCAGCAGATGATTTGGAAACTATTAGGATGATTTATACTGCAATTTATATCACTAGATAAGCAGTTTTGGTACAGGTTTGTGAGTGTAAAAAAGCACAAAGTGTTTTTTCTGTTTTCTCACTCAACAACACTCAACACAGAAGACTTCTGGGACCAAATGTCGGGAGAATTTTCCCCACACACACACCAAACAAGCAAGCAGTTGTGCAGCAGACACCAGCTGGATATCCACACTATCTACCTGGAGATAGGGTTCGATAAATTTGCTAGAGCAGCTCCCAGAACTCTATGAAACACATTTACCAGTTTATTGCAAAGGATATTTTAAACAATACAGTAGAAGAGATACCTAGGGTGAGGTGTGAAAGGGTCTGGAGCCCAGGAGCTTCTGTCCCCATTGGAGTTGGGGTACACCATCCTCCCAACATGTGAATGAGTTCTTATTCACCTTCCTGTATGCCTTCATGTGTTTGGCTATCCAGAAGCTCTCTGAACCTTGTCATTTTGAGTTTTTATGGAGGCTTTGTTATATAGGTGTGATTGATTAAACCATTGGTTGTTGGTGATCAACTTAACCTTTAGCCACTTTGGCCTCCCTGAAGTATAGGGTTGGGGGGGATAGGGTGGGGTTGAAAGCCCAATCCTCTAATCATGCCTTGGTCTTTTTGGTGACCAGCCTCCATCCTGAAGCTACCTGGAGGCTGCCAGCCATCAGTCAACTCAACATACAAAAAACAATACTTTGGAGATTCTAAGGATTTTTGGAATTGTATGCCAGAAAAAGGGGTTGAAGACCAAATATATATTTTATAGTATCACAAGATTAATTTCTTTAGAGAATAAAAGGGAATTATTTTTAAAAATGTATTGATTTACATATTACTTTATATTTCTGTATGGTTTATAAAATATTTTTAATATCACTGCTGAAGATACCCAAGTCTATTAAGAGTGATCTGTTTATATAGTCCTCTCATTAAATCCTGTCTGAGAGGCTCCTGCAAGACTACTTAGAGCTACAGGGAGTAAGAACAGAGAAAGATGTGAATAATGGAGAAAGTAGAATAAGCTAACAAGGTAGCCATGCAGGCCTATTATTGGGGGCATTCTGAAAACTTCCAGAGAAGAATAATTTTAGGACTTTTAATTTACAAATTTAGTTCAATTCATTTGTGTCTTTTTTGGTATGTTGTCAGGCACTTTAATTCCTTTACCTCTGTGGTCCCCAACTCCCTGTCTGTGGCCTGTTAGGGACCAGGCCTAACAGGTCCCTCCCCACACTCCTGCCCCCATCAGTGGAAAAAATTGTCTTCCATGAAACTTAGGAATGGGGTGGGGGATGGGGTGGTGAGTGCACAGCAGGAGGGGAGTGGCGGGCTAGTAAGTGAATTTACAGCATCTCATGATTGCTCACATCACTGCCTGAGCTCCGCCTTCCATCCCCCCCAACACCTACCCCCCATCCCCCAACCCCGTCTTTGGAAAAAATTGTCTTCCATGAAACTGGTCCCGGTGCCAAAAAGGTTGGGGACCACTAACTACCTGATGTCTTTGGCTCTCACTCCATAGAGGGAGGTTAGTAGTGCTCTATTTTCTTCTTTCTTCCTTTGCTAAGAGGCCCAAGAAATTAGCTACCCCAGTTTTAGCTTGATTCTGTGAACTGTCAGATTGATGCTCCACAGATTAATATGGTGTCTGCTGAAGTTAGCAGAGTCTCAGGATACTCTTAGTCTCAGATTAAAACAATAGAACCTGAGAGAGTCTCAACCCCACCTCTAGAAGTATCCTCTACTTGAAGCTACCATTCAGCTGAATTCCAATTGGGGTATATTAGAAAAATTGCATAAATCAAGGTAGAGAAGAGCCACTTTTTACTATTTTACTATGTCCTTTTGCTTTGTTTATTTTGTCTGTTCTATCTGCCTTTTCTGCCTCACTCTTTCATGTCAGAATGATTTCAAAAGGAAAAGCCTTTTTCATTTGCCTGAAACTAGGCAGGTTACTTGGGTCCAGTTTTCTAGGAACTTTACAACTTAATTATAATAAGACAAGTGCTAGTGTTTTGTTGGTATACAGTCAATATCTGTTGAATGAATGAATGAATGAAAAAGATAGGTCTGACAGTTTCTTCTGAACGTTTTGTTTGTGTGATGAGCCTGGAACTTCAGAGGGGTATAGTCTAAGCCCTGGGCCTCTGGCTGACCAAGCCCTCCCTTAACTATCCTAATTTAAGTACTTTTAGGGCAGTGAGGATATGACTAAGTGAGACTTAGAACTTGAAGTTTATTAAGACATTGTATTTGGGCAATTTAGAGACCTCTAAACATCGGGGATTCCAAGGGCTAAGATCCTAGTAAATGAACATTGAATTTGTGAATTTAAAGTGAAAATGGCAAATGTAAAAGCTAGTACTCTTAAATGAGGCGTAACAGTTTATCTCTATAATATTGACTATTAAAGTGGACATTGAATGGTTTAATCAGGAATCCAAGCATACCTGGCTATAGAATGTATCAAATTAACATTGCTGTGAGAACTATAAGTTACATTTCCTGACAAATTGGAAAACCTAGGCCACAAAGTTTTTTTTAATAGTTTTAAAGTATATAATTCAGTGTTTTTTTTTTAGTATATTCACAGGATTGTATAACCAGCACCACAGTCTAATTTTAGAACATTTTTGACTTCCCGTAAAGAAATCCTGTACCCATTAACGATTACTCTCCATATCTCCCTCTCTCCCCTCTTCTCCGGGCCTAGATAATCACTAATCTACTTTTTGTCTCTATATATTTGTCTATTTGGACATTTTAAATAAATGAAATCGTATGTGGCCTTTTGTGACTGGCTGCTTTTATTTAGCATAATGTTTTCAGGATTCATCCATATTATGGCTTGTATCATTAATTCATTTCTTTTTATGGCTGATTAATCTTTTATTATAGGGATATAGTACATCATTATTCATCAGTCGATAGACATTTGGGTTGTTCACACTTTTTTTTTTTTTTTTGGAGACAGGGTCTCACACTGTTGCCTGGACTAGAGTGCAGTGGCGTCATTATAGCTTGCTCAAGTGGTCCTCCTGCATCAGCTTCCTGAGTAGGCTGGCTAATTTTATTTTTTATTTTTTGTAGAGACAGGGTCTCACTATCTTGCTCAGGCTGGTCTGGAACTCTTGGCCTCAAAAAGACATATGTTGTTGAGATGTGAATAACTGTATATTCCAATGATCTAGAATAACCCTGTCCGGTAGAAATTTTTGTAATGATAGAAAAGTTCTATATATTTTCGCTGTCCAGTATGGTAGCCATTAGCTACATGTGGCTATTGAGCATTTGATACATGACTAGTGCAACTGAGGAACTGAAGTTTTAATTTAACTTTTGATGTAACTAGAATTTAAATTAATTATAAATTAAATTTTACTTAGAATTTAATTTAAATAAAATAATTTAAATATAGAGATGTAAGGCCTTTAATTTTGTGTTTTTGCATCCTGTGTCTTCCACTTTGAACAGAGTAGTCTAATTCTGGCCCACTGGTTTATCCTTCTTCCCTGGAAAGATATTCAAGGGAAAGGTATCAGAGGTGCCTTATCGACTATTCACCTACAAGTAGTTATGGCTTCCTTTTCCTATTGATAAGGGGAATGGGTAGCATAAGCTGTGTGTGTGTGTGTGAGAGAGAGAGAGAGAGAGAGAGAGAAAGAGAGAGATTTATCTATTAGAAGGCTGAAGGTAGAAGTTCTATTTTTTATGTGTGTACATATTCATACCTAGTGGCTTTAGCAAAGCTGGCTCACTAAAGAAAGTGTATCTGGTGAGTTGCAGTATATTCTCAGGTTTACCTCAGTTTTTCTCTTTGTTACAGACGCTGCATTCAGGTAGTACACAAACTGCTTTGCTACCAGAAAAAGTGTCGAGTACGCCTGCATTACACCTGGCGGGAACTCTGGTCAGGTAACTTTCTTTCCTGAATTCATCTTCTTTTCTTATACCTTTTATGAGCTCCTAGGCTTGGGCTCAAGATGGATTTTTAAAAAATATTTTAGTTTGTTTAGGATGCCTCTATTTTCATTTATACTTTTTGTAATTTGTTTTGACATTTTAGCCTTTTTCTGATCCAGACCTGAGCATGTCACATATCTATTCTATACTTTCTGGCCTGTTCCTTCTCCTCCCTGTATTTTTTGTCCTCTGGTAGAAACAATTGAATATTTCTTGAGTTCCAATGATCTTTCCTTTGAGTTAGAGTGAGGGAGGAGGAGTCGGTACAAACTGGGATTCTCAATCGGTTCCATTTGGTAGCAGCATATGGACTATAGGGAAGCTTCTGTGTGTTCCCTCAAAATGAGTAGTATCAGGAGGACTTTCATAGGGAGAGGGGGTAGGGATGGTGAGATGGGGGGAATCCTGTTCTCTGTGTTACATCTGGCATTATTACTGTTTACAGACAGTGTTGATTTTACCACTCCCCCTATGCCAGAGACAAAACAGCAAATTACAGTGTTTACTTTTGTCTTTGTATCCATTTTGGTAGCCCAGTAAAGTTGCTGCCTTCTCTGCAGGCGGGAGGTGGCTCCTCTCTAAGGGTACAATTAATGCTGGCTTGCCACCCCTTTCCTTTGTGTGACTAAATTTGAGGTTTTAGGAAAGCAGAGGAGACATGTTCCCTGAAGCAGTCCCTTGCTGATAGGTCCTGTGGCTTTTGAGACCTGATGGTGCAATAAAGTCTTCTCCAGATGGTAATACTGATGAATGGTTACTCACACATGGAAGAGCTTCTCTGTATTTTCAGCAGAGTAGGGTGTGTTAGCGTCAGAGGCTTTATAAGAAACAGGTCAGTAACCCAGCCCTCTTCCATGGAATTCATCTCATTTGTTATGACACATGGTTTCCTCCCAACCCAGTTTGCCTTTCTAAATTTAGTCCTCCATAATGGGAAGTAGAGATCTTTAATTAATGGATTAGCAAGTTCTTTACATTTACTGCCTGTGTTGGTGAAGGGGGAATAGGAGAATAACACTAAGTGGCAATAGTAGTGGCATTTTGGTATTTTAGGAGAGGAGTATGATTGTGTGAGAGTTTGAGATTGAAGGACTGTTAGTAGAGTTAAAGAGAGATCAAAAGAGATTGAAATGACTAACATTAGCAGAATTTCTTAGGTAGAAACAATTCTTTTTAATATAAAGGGCTACTGTTGTTTCTTATGGATAGTTATGTGATTGTTAGGCTCTGAATGCCTAGGATTAAAAAGAAAACACAAAAATGATGCAAATCTGTGAATGTTGGTACAGTTATAGAACTTACAACGAGTACAAATGGTTTATGTCTATAACTTGGATGAAGTAACACTTCATAGTACTAATCAGTTGGTGGTAGTAGTTGTTCCTGCCTGCTTCTTCTGATTCTATTCTGGTTTTATTTTCTCTTTCATTCTGTTTCCTTTCAATCCTAGCTATCCTGTCTCTGGCCCCTGTGATCTCTTTGGCTTTTCTCCCATTCTCATTATCTGTTGTCCTCTTCCTCTTTGTCCTGTTCCATTGCCTTTTCCATAGTGCCTTCCACGTTCATCCCAGTCTGTCTCCTGAGTCCCAGGGCTTCCAGTTACTTTCCTACGCCCATGTTGTATCTTTGTCCTCTCGATGAATTGACCCTTTTATCATTGTGAACTCTCTCTCCTGTCCTTTTGTTACTGTTGCCACACATTTTATTTTTACATATGTCATAAACCTCAAAATGCATCACCATCATTTTTGCTTAAACAGGCAATTATCTTTTGGAGAGATTTAAAAATATGCATTTAATATTTATCTTTTCTAACTCTGAGTATTGTGCCATTTGGCTAGGAAATTGTGAAGAAGGTGATCATTCTTTATCCTGTGTTGGTCAGTTGACTTTATGCTTCGGGAACTTTCTGTCATGTTCAGCTCTGTTTGTAATTATGTGCTATCTCAGAACTGATTGGTTGGCATTCTAAGGCCCTTGATGGATTGAGGGGTGGTGTATACGAATGTCATTGATGAGGCCGGGACTGCTGCTTATTCCTAAAGCAGAGACATTTGTACTGGAATTCTCTGCCAAGTGAGGTTAGCTCCTTTTACTGTATAGACTGAGTGAACCCTCCTGGAACCTTGGCTCCATGTGTTCATATGTGGAGTGTACAGTGAGATGTACAGCAGCAGGTGTTAAGGAAAGCTGCAAAATACAACGCTACATCCGATGCAGTCAGAGCCCATAATAATGTATAATATTGCATTCAGTGAATACAAGTGTGGCTATGGTGGATACACCCACTCCTTGGCTGGCGCTACTCCTCATATGTTGGAATACCCATGTTTTCACTCTTTCTTTTCCTTCTAGACTTATGGATTTGAGGGAGATGTGTGAAACTCATCATGGCAAATATACTTATGTATATATATCCTTGCCCATACATGTGCTGCAAATTGTATATGTACTGCCAAAGCAAGCCATGTGCTGCAAATTGTAATTGAATTTTATTTATAAGTAAGACTAGTAATGCATGTGCTGTTAGCTCAGACATACAGATGCCCTTGGGTATCTAGGAAGCAATGGGCTAGGGTCCAAATGCCTTTTGTTGTTTGGAATGTGGGCGTTTAGTATCACTGTACTTCAGTGCTGATTTTTATTCTTATGTTTATTGATTATAATAGCTCTTTGTTATTGGGGAGGCAGCCAGAAGTCCCCAAATTCCCATAATTCCAAGCATGGTCTTATGGATGAACAGGAGCCAGTTGTGTCAGTTGGGGGTTCAAGCTTGCCTAATATGCCTTTCTTACTGTTGGTTTTACAGATATAAGCCCTGACCTACTCCCTGTTTCCACTATCTATTTATATGATGCCTGTCACCATGGTATCTGAGTATGTAGGGAAATATATTTAGGCTAACTTTAACTAGAATATGGAAAAGAAGAAGTCCTACCTCTCTGCATTGCTCTTTTTTCAGTAGTCACTATTTTTCACCAAGTTATAGAAAGGTTGAAAGCTATTCTCTGACCTCTAGACTACCCAGATCTCCTAGCCTGAGTAAAAAGGTAGCTCTTAAAAGTTTCCTCTGATTAAGATAGAAAACTGGGTTTTGGGCTAAGATCCAAGTGAAATAGTTCTTTACTGTTGAGAATAGAATGAAAGCTATGGTCATCTTTATGTCCAGAAAAATGTCCATTTGCACATATATAATTTCAGGGAGTTTCTGGACCCTCTGAAGCCCATCCATGATCCCATGTGAAAACTCCTGTCTTAATTTTATGTTCCACAACCTCCCAATTAATTCTGTTCTCATAGAACATTTTAGTATCTAGTTAAATATTTTTTCCTTATTTATTGGTCGTACTGCATGCCTATAATCCCCTCTGAACTTCTTGAGGCTATAGACCATTTTGCTCACTGTTTTATTTTTTTAGGTGTTTCTCTATCTTAGCATATCACATTGTTTTGTTATGTTTGCATATGTTTGTACAATGATTAGCTTAAATATCCATCTTTCCTCTAAAAAAGTTCCTAGAGGGCGGGACCTGTATTTTAGTCATTGTTTTATTCCCAGCAGACTACTTGGCTTTTTAATAGGGACTCAGAAAACATTTGAATGAATAAATAAGTAGATTAACGAATATATAGAATTTCCATTAATGATGAATCAACATTCTCCTAAAGTAGCATAATGTTGTGTTTCAGCCTCATAATAGTAATAATAACAATAATAATAATAGAACCCAGTAGGATGTTTGTGGTTAAATGTTTCTGTTGAGCTGACTTCATCACCTTTGATAAGGGCCAGCCATCCAAATTAGTTTTATTTGAGTTGATGTGAAAGGAAGTAGTGGGTAATTTCTCTCTTCTTTGTCTCTTTTCTTCCTTAATCACAGATGCATGGATTACCTTTAACCAAGTAAAAATGGAAACTTTGATGGTTTCTTTTTTTTTTTTTTTGAGACAGAGTCTCACTCTTTTGCCCTGGCTAGAGTGAGTACTGTGGCGTCAGCTTAGCTCACAGCAACCTCACACTCCTGGGCTCAAGCAATCCTTCTGCCTCAGCCTCCCGAGTAGCTGGGACTACAGGCATGTGCCACCATGCCCGGCTAGTTTTTTCTATATATTTTTAGTTGTCCGATTAATTTCTTTCTATTTTTAGTAGAGACAGGGTCTCGCTCTTGCTCAGGCTGGTTTCGAACTCCTGAGCTCAGACAATCCGCCCGCCTCGGCCTCCCAGAGAGCTAGGATTACAGGCGTGAGCCACCGCGCCCGGCCTATGGTTTCTAAGCTATTAACCAAAGAATGAGCAAAATGTTCAGAGAGAAGCAGGTAGTAGTTGTTGGAGAGGGAAACACTTGAACAGAGTTTCATGGAGTCAGCTTATTTTTTTTCCACTGCAGAAGAACGGGTATTTCAGAGGCAGCCTGCGTTTAAATAGTGTGACTTTCCACAGTCTGAAAACATGGGTTGATTTAAAGGCAGATTTATACTGGCATTTTATACTTGACATTTATCCATGGATCACAGTTCTTCTTACCCTTTTACTCTGCCACATCCCCAAGTGATAAGTCATTATTTTTATCTCCATTTGTTGTGGGGGAAGGGAGTGGAGATATGGAAGGGTTAAGTGATTTGCTAAGGATCATGGAACCAGACACTAAACAGAGTCATGATTAGAACTTAGAGTTCCTGACTCCTATGCTCAGATGCATATCACTAGGCAACATTTGCCTCCCTGCAGGAAGAAAGGCCCCCAAAGCCCCCAGAACAATCTGTTCAGCTTCACTGTGCTAAATAGCATCCAAAGCATTCACAACTTTGTAAAAAGAGAGAAATTGTACATGGCTTGACCTTTTAGATACCTACTGGGAAAAATGGAAAATCTAGAGAATATCACAGTGTTCTGGATCCAGCTGGCTCTCCCATCACTGGCAGAAGCCTGTGACTTCTTGGTTAGGTACATCTTAAGACTGGGAATTGATAGCCTTTCGTTGGAAGCTTATTATACTGTAGGTGTTATCATACAGGACTGAATTTTTCAAGAGAAAGGTTGACTTGAGCCATACATTTACCTGGCAGTTCTTGCATAGATATAGCTTTGGTAGTTTGGCAGCCCCTCTTGGTTTTGAGAAATTATCTTTTGAACTTTTAATTGCTTCTTTTAGTTTAGGTTTTTAAACTTTTAATTTTGATGTCGTTATAGACTTACAGGAAGTTGCAAAGATAATACATAGAGTTTCATGTACTCTTTACCCAGCTTCCTCCAATGGTGACACCTTATATAACTCTACAATATTATTTCTTTTAGTTTTGAAGAGAGTAGCCAGGTGGGAAAGAACATAGCGGTAAAAACTAGAGTAGATGAGAAGGGGAATTTTGGCAGCTGCTATTGCTATCTTGTTTTTAAAATTGCTTTTTAAATTATTCTTTCCCATTCCCCTAAATTTTCTCTGACTTAGGCAAATATGTCACAAGATATAGTCTAGGCTTGATGTAACTAATTAAGACTGCTATAGCTTCCATGTGCAAAAGATAGAGCTTTCTTTCCTCTATGGGCAATCAATTCCTCTCAGAGTTAAAATGTTCTAATAGAGGGGCATTAGAAGGTATCTCTCTGGTTCTGTAATTTAGTTGTGAAAGATTCTGTACAGCAGTATAGAAAGCCCAAGGACTAAAAAAGAATGCCAGGAAGCTTTTTTTCCTTCAGATCACTACATTTGGCTAAATCCAAAATTTATACTATTTTGAATCTTTCTCTCATCCCCTCAGAAACTTGGCAGAAGCAAAAGATAAGAATCTCTAACAGGTTTATCCTGTTAGAGGGAGAAAAAGATTCCCACGTAAAAGCCCCTAAAAGAGCAAGAAATTGCTCTTTGTTCTTTTCTCTGTACATGAAGTCACTTCCTACCCGAATAAATTTCAGCTCTCATAGGCCCATCAGCATCTTGTCAAATAAAAGGGACAGGGGAAGGAGTAGCTGTGCTTTTATTACTCTGCCTATACTAGTTCTAAAGGGATATATTGAATGGTTTGATAAGGTATCATCCCTCTCTGGATCTCAAGTGAGCAGGAGAGGTCTGTTATTGGTCCTCCCCCATTTTGGCATAAAGTGAAGTTCTTGGTTCTACATCAGATGGCTCCACTGAGATGTGGTGGATTTCTTAAAGGGTGATTTTGGCTATTATTCAGTTGGTCAATATTGGAAAAAAATAAGCAAGTAGTATCGGGTCCTAGAAGAAGGCAGTGGCTCCTGAGTGGCTTAGTTAGAGGCAGCTACACAGGGATCCCTACATTTCCCAAAGTCTAGGATCTGGGAACTTTCATATGTAAGCTCATTTTCATGATAAAGAAGAGGGTGGGTCATAATTGTGAGGTTTGCATTGTCCCCAAGTAAATGGGGAATGAGAGATGGTTGAGAACCTTATTTTCCCTTTTAGCAGATACTCATCAACAGCAAGGAAAATGGTAAGGATGGAACCTGACTTTCATTTAAAGAAAGGATTTGTTCTATTTTCTGGCTAATTTAGAGGAGTGTAGAACCTTTAGGCAGTGTAGGCTATTGACATACTGACTTGTGTGCTCTGTTCACCTGGAGAGGTTGGATAGGATACAACCAAAGCAATTTCATTTTCTTGTTTGATTCATTGGCCTCTGTGTCAGTGAGGTGCTTAGGTTTGCAGTCAGACAGATGTCTGTATTCTGAAAAGCCACCTAGTGTATTTTTAAATTATTCTACTGGCAGGTGTTGGCTTCTAAGTCTTTCCTACACCACTCTGCTGATTGACAGTGAGCCTGCTGATCGCTGGCAATGTCCCTGGATAATTGGTAATTTTGTCCAGAGATGCTGGAATTGGCTGGAGTTTATAGTGCCTCCGGGGTTTTGATGGCATTAGCTTGTTACTCTAGTGCTATTTCCAGCCTGTTCTTTGAGTTCCTTGATTTCTCTCCTAAGCAAGTGAGATGCTAATATTTTTCTTCTGTCAGTCACTGTGAAATTATCCATCTCCCCTAATGAGTAGGTTTTGATTTGGGTTCTGTGGCACCTAATCCTAGCTCCATGCCAGGCCATAAAATAGGATCTGGCTAAGTCTTGTCTTTGCTTTCTATCTCTTTCTTTTCATAGCTGCTTAAACAGACAGCTCTCTCTGACCTGATTCTTTGCAGATATTTATTTATGCTCTGCTGGAGGTTCTCTGTCTCCTTCCTGTTTTTAATCTTATTTAAATGTCATTCACTTGGTTTTGTAATTAAGCCTCCCCTCTGCTTCTGAGGCAGGCGTCTGAGCTACCACTTAATTGTGTCTTCCCGCGGTTGGCTTGTTCTTCTCTGCACCTGGTTTACCTCAATGTGCGGGACAGGTTTTTAGTCCTGGAGAAGTTCCCATATCCATTATTCATTCTCCTCCTACATGGCAACATGATTTGCTGCTACCTTCTTTCCCTCCCTCTGAATTCAAAGCAGGATAGAAAAAAATATGGGAAAGTCCTCATTATGTAGGGTACATTAATGCTAGGAACAGCTCTGCACACAAGGTGCCTTGTGGAGTAAGGGGGGCCTGTTTAAGGTGGCAGGATTCTCAAGTGGATGATACAGAACTCTTCCTATTTGAAAATTAGTTTGGCTGCCTCCACCTCTGGGAATTCATGTGGGACAGGGAGCCATCAAGGTACCCAGTCCTGGCTCAGCTTCCCAGAACTTGCCTACTATCTTTTATTTGACCTGCATCTGCACGTGGAAAAGTCAGAACGTCTATACACTACTATCATACTATTTCACCAAGTATGATGCAAAAGACTCCCAAGGAAGGGAACATGGGCTGAAGCTAAGTATGAGACTGATAGTTGCCTCTAGTGCAGAGTCAAAAGAGGTAGCGGTTGCAGCCAATTTCAGGAGTTCCTGAAAAAGAGCCCAGAAACTAAATTTTGAAGGGGCCTGGTAGAAAAGACTTTGCAATGAAGAAACGAGTGTGTATGGAGCACACACTTCTGTATGACTTAAATATATTGAATGTGTAATATAATACCTCAAGTGTGTTACTGCAATAATTTCTCTATTTTTCACTCAGTTCAGGGTATGAGTATTTGGAGCCAGGTAGCTGGATCCTCATTCGGTAGATGAGACAGCAAGGATTAGGAGTCAAACCCAGGATCCTGAAGGATTTCATAAGATATTGTTAGTACTCAGTGCATTGTTAGCTTTGATTGCGAACTTGGATAATTATTTTGAAGACCACCACAATGGTACCTTGAAGCCTGCCCAAGATGCGTGGGCTCTTGCATTCCTGCCCAAGAGTCCATGGGCTTTCTGTTGATTGAATATATTTGGCTCCTTTCCTTTTCCCTATCAACGAGGAAACATTTTTGTATGTTTGCCCTTGTACTCAGTATGGTGTACTGTGGTGTGAATGTCAGCCATGCAGTTATGCAGAGGTTACAGAAAGTTGAGTTGTAGTGTTTGTGGGGTTCATGGTAGTGTCGGTGGAAAGAAAAACATTGACCTCTTTTTTTTTTAATTAGGGTAAAATATACATAAAATAAAATTTACCATTGTAACTATTTTTAAGCATACAGTTCAGTGGCATTAAGTGCACTCACATTGTTGTACAAACATCACTACCTTCTATTTCCAGGACATTTTTCATCTTATCACACTGAAACACTGTACCCATTAAACACTAACTCTTCATTCTACACTCCCTTCTTATTCCCCTCCCCCCGGCAACCACTGTCTTTATGAATTTGACTACTCTGGGTACCTCATATAAGTGAAATCATATAGTAAGTATTTGTCCTTTTGTGACTGGCTTATTTCATGTAGAATCTTGTCTTCAAGGTTCATCCATGTCAGAGCATGTGTCAGAATGTCCTTCCTTTTTAAGGCTGGATAATATGCCACTATATGTTTATACCACATTTTATTTATTCATCTTGATGGACACTTGGATTTCTTCCACCTTTTGGCTATTTTGAATAATGCTTTTGTAAACATGGGTGTACAAATATCTCTTTGGGTCCCTGCTTTCAACCTCTTGTGTTTTAAAGTGTGCAGGTTAAAGGGTCCTAGGCCAGTGTAGTGACATCCTGAGACACTTAGAGGCGAGTTGGATTCTGAGCTTACAGGACTTTTCCTTTGGCCACTTTAATATGTGAGGGGCTGATTAGTGGAATTCTGAACAAAGTTGAGGTTTTTGGTAGCACCTGTAGGCATTGGCCCTAGATAGCTAGCACCCACACCCCCAACACATGTTTATTTAATTGAACTTTAGGTGAAACCAGTATAGTTTCACAGACCTCAGCAGGGGGAGTTCATGGACCTTCTCCCCATTGTGTTGCCCTTAATGCAGTTTAGCTCCAACCAGCTATGTGGCTTTGGGAACTTATTTAACCTTTCTGAATTTCTATTTGCTCATCTGTAAAATGGGAACAATAATACCTACTTCATCAGATAGTTAAGGGGGGATTCAGTGAGAATAATGTACTTTAATTAAGTGCTTTACATAATGTCTAGCACTCAGCAGTCACCTAATAAATGTTACCTTTCTTGCCATTTATGACCATGGTGTTTCTCACTTTGAAAAGAGATGAATGCAGTTTGATGGAGGTGATTTTTATAGTTCAGTGTCTCCTTTTAAGGTATCAGGTAGAGGATATTAGAAAAGAGGAAGATTTGAAATACTCTTTGTGAACTTCTGGCATAGTTATTAACTTGCCACTCTTCTGGAGGAAATAATGAATTCCTGTATGATACATCTATCTGGCATTGGTGTTTTAGTGTAGCCGATTCCTGGGACTGTGGAGTGTGGAGTTTATGGGCATTGTCTCTTTAGGCTTGGAAGGTCTCAACCATCAAGCTTGTTCTTAGCCAAAAGGATATTCTCTGCAACAAGCTGCACCATTCTCTTTTGAGGGGTTGAGCAGCCATTAGTTACCTAACTGGCAAAACTGTTTACACAGTATTGAGTTTCTATACCATAAGGTCACTCTTATTTGGAAATCTCTCAGACCAGGAGTCAGGCCTTTGGTGAGGAAGAGGCTTATGTTAGCCCTTTATCCCTGCTTCTTTTTAAAAATTAATATTTAACAATGAGAAACATGCTAAAACCAAAGAGTTAAACCAAAGAAAAAAAATTGTACAATCTTCCCCTCATATCTTCACAATAACTATACTATAACATGTACTATACTTTTTTTTCTTTTTTTTTGAGACAGAGTCTCGCTTTGTTGCCCGGGCTAGAGTGAGTGCCGTGGCGTCAGCCTAGCTCACAGCAACCTCAAACTCCTGGGCTCAAGCAATCCTTCTGCCTCAGCCTCCCAAGTAGCTGGGACTACAGGCATGCACCACCATGCCTGGCTAATTTTTATATATATATATATATGTATATTTTTTTTTAGTTGTCCAGCTAATTTCTTTCTATTTTTTTTAGTAGAGACGGGGTCTCGCTCTTGCTCAGGCTGGTCTCGAACTCCTGAGCTCAAACGATCTGCCCGCCTCGGCCTCCCAGAGTGCTAGGATTATAGGCATGAGCCACCGCGCCCGGCCAACACGTACTGTACTTGATAGCAAACTCTTACAGACATGTGACTGATTAATAATACTGTGTTTATACAATCAACCCCTTTTATAGTTACCTTAACTCTTCCCTCCATGTACTGTCACTTCTGTCACTGTTCTTGGAACAGTTTGGCTGGTCATGTGCCCAGATGGCATCAAGTGGACAAGTGGATCAAGGACAGTTTTCTAAAAATGTATGTGCATGTGGAGGGGGGTGAACCAGGAGCCAGCCAGCTTGAGCTCTGTGCTACTTGTTTGTTGGCACCGAGATCCTGAATGCCAGTTCTCGACTGTCCTTGAAACTGCCCCTGACACGAGGGTATTCTCTTCTTCGGCCTACTGTCTAAAACCTATACAAAGCTCTGTACCTTAATAGCTTATGAATAAATCTGGTTGTTAATTGTTTATACCCGTACTTTTTTGTTTTGGTTCTTATTTTGCATAAAGAAAGGGAGTCTTGGCTCCTTTTAATGTCCACATCCAATTACATTTCACATGCAGTACATAATTTTGAAGGAGGCAACCCCGAGTAAGACAATTAGGAACAGTTTTAGTTGACAGTTACATGCTTAAAAAAAGATACTAGAGAGGAAGCAGAAGCAAAGAAGGAGAGGTGTGTGAGAGACGAGATGTACAGAAGGGAGCAGAGAGAGGTAGGAGATGGCTTAGAGCCTGCTGAGGGTAGCTCGTGCTAAGCAAAGCTCCTGGGAATCTTCTTGTATTGCAAGTAACTAGCAGGAAAGTAATAATGAGGTATCAAACACCTGTACTTTAACAGATAGCTGAGGACCAAGAGAAAAAGGGGACCAAATACATGAAAATAACCTGGAGCAGCTGATAGATGGACAAAAGTTATAAACCAGAATCTAGAGAAATATTGGTAACAGTATAGTCAGCAGGTCTAAGCACACCATTAAACTATTTTCCCCTCCTTTAATGTTTAACTTGATCTGGCACCTTTATTTGTTTCATCTTCTTAATGGTAGAACACTAAACAGGAGACTAGGTTCCAATCCTATCTTAGTCATTAGCTAGTTTGACGGGGTGGGGTGGCATTCTCTTACCTCAAAATGAAGAAATTGGATTAAATGACCTCTAAGGTCCTTGCTAGCTCTAAAAATCTGTAATCAGCTATGTCAAAGCTTCAGAGACTTAGAACTCCTATCATATCAGGTCAGGGAATAAAAGAGAATGTGTGTATAGTGGTATATAGGACACTGAACAGTTGATATAATGAGTGTGAAATCAGGGAGATGATGAAGGAAAAAAACTGTATTTTATGGGATATTTGGGACATTCTCTCTTGAAGAGGAATTATGGTCTGTGATGTTAGAGGCTTGTGGGAGCCAAGTGTCAGGTTGTTTTGTTCATTTTAGTTGCCTTTTAAACTCCCTCTAGAGAATTACTACTTCCAGGTGAGAAAATCCTGGCTTTTGGGGCGTGGTCGTGGTATCTGACCTGAATTATCATGGACAGAATGCAAGTGCCCATGGTACTAATGCCCAGAGTATTGTAGTACTGGACTCTCCTCAGTGCTGTTTGGCTCTGCTGATGTCTGTGGCAGTTGGGACACAGGTTGCCTCTTGATCTGTGCCAGAATTGCTCTCTTCCTCCTCTTGTATTTATCACTTTGTGATCCCTGACTCTGAATCCCAGAGATCAAGGCTAGCCATAGCCCAGCAGAGAAGCAATAAATCATTGCTCCCACATCCCTTCCTCCAGGTCTCCTGCTCCTTAATTACCACATAGCCACTGCTGAGGCTGCATCTTTGTGCTGTGTGTGCTGGGGACAAAAGCTCTTGTTGAGTAGATGTGTGCAAAAGCTGCTTCGTCTTTCTCTCTAGCCATTATGTTTTGCAGAGTGCCACTTGTGCTACTTATTCCCTTCTCTTGTCTCTTGTGAGTTTATAGAGTCTGATTGTCAGGTGGTTTATCCATTAACAGGGTTTATATAATCTCTGGGATTAGGGGATGGGGTGGGAAGCCCCTAAATAGCCCAGCAAAGTGATCTTCATTAAGGAGGAAAGTTTGGCTTGGGTAGTCATTTTTATGTGGATTTTAGCTAGCTCCCTTCATTCCCTGTGCTCTCCTGGTAAGGAGCTAACTAAACAGGTTGTATGATCCAGAATGGGCCTCCACAGGGCTCTTTTTTTTGCGGGGGAGGGGGATCCAGTCTAACAGATCACTTCTTAACAGACACCATCAAAAGGACCAGCTGCTTATCATTTGCCTTTTCATTATGAAGCCCCAGAGAACTTAAGTCAGGGCAAGGGTAAAGAGTTCATAAATGAGGGTGCCTACCTCGTTCATCTGCTAGCAAAGCTTTTTTGCTGTTTGAGGGGAAGATTCAGGCTTTAGAAACAGAATGTGGGTGAAGCCAGGCTCTTGTTCTTTCCTTCCTGCTGTTTCTTTACTGTACCTGTGCTTTTAGAGGATTGAGAGTGATGGGGTGTTGTGTGGCAGGCAGTAAGTATCTGGAGTAGAGTCGGACTCCAGTAGAGATGGGGAACCTGCAGGCTCAAGGCCACATGTGGCCCTCCAGATCCCCAAGTGTGGCCCTTCAGGTGCATCCAAACTTTTAATAAAGGGATTTATTCTGTAAAATTTGGTTTGTTTTTTTTGTTGTTGTTGTTGTTTTCAGAGACAGAGTCTTGCTCTGTTGCCTGGGCTAGGGTGCAGTGGCATTATCATAGCTCACTGCAACCTTAAACTCCTGGGCTCAAGCGAGCCTCCTGCCTCAGCCTCCCAAGTAGCTAGGACTACAGGCGCATGCCAGGACACCTGACTAATTTTTCTATTTTTAGTACCGATGGGGTCTCACTGTTGCTCAGGCTGGTCTCAAACTCCTGAGCTGAAGCAATCATCCTGCCTCAGCCTCCTAGAGTGCTAGGATCACAGGTGCGAGCCACCGTAAAGTGTGGATACAGTCAAAAGGCTGCACTCAAGGATCTAGAAAGCCACATGTGGCCCCAAGGCTGCAGGTTCCCCACTCCTGCCAGACAGTATAGGAGAATGAACTTCTTTGCTGGCAAAGAAGTAGATATGGTCTTAGACATGGAGAGGTCAAGCCTTTTTTTTGGTCCTGTGGGAGGGTGGAGGTTTGAGGGGGAGAAGACAGAAGGACCACAGATTGCCTGTAGCTGCTGAACCCCTTCTTTATAGTATCTCATCAAATAGGAGAGCTAGGTACAGGGGCATTATTCAAGATGGGCACAGAAGCAGGATTCATTTCATGGATAAATGTCCTAGGTGAATTAAGTGCAAAGCAACTGATAATTTCTTTTATGCTTAATATTTATTTGCAAAAAATATCTTTAAAGCTACATTGTTAACCTAGGGACTGGGCAGTCAGTCTCTTTACTGAGATTGCTTGGATTTTTAGCAATCTCTCCCCTCACTAAGGATTGCCAAGCAGAAAAAAAACCTTTTCAGTAAATGTTGTCACTGTCAAGAGAGGTTAGAGCAAGCTGCACTTCTGTTTGAATAGCTGGAGCAGTAAACGGCTTTTTTCTCTTCATGAGCTCTCCTCCTATCCAGAGCTGAAGCCCAGCTGTAGGTTCTACGGTACAGCTGCCACATGTGGTGACCACTTAGAATTGGTAGGATGTCCCTTTTAGCAATGGTGTTTGAAACAAAAACATGGCTGAAGCTTTGTGACAATAGATGCTAGAAGCCCAGGGTGGAAGAGGACCCTCATTTTCATCTGTAAATTGAGCAAATTTGATGGGGAAATCACCATGTGGGAGTAAATTTGGAACACTGAGATGTCAGTTTTATAGTCAAATTTCTGAGCTTAATTGCTATTTTAAAAAGTGGTAAAAAGAAGTAGATTTTAAAAAACCTTTCATGGGTAGATAAGCAGACATGTACTGGGAAGGTTAGTGCTTGCCTCAAATATACCCATTTTAGCTGCTTTTTTAGAGACCTTGGTAGCTGAGGCTTATTCATTCTAGCTCTATGGATTTCTGTAGGGTTAGTCTGCTTTCATTTACTTTCATTGATTGTGGTTTAAATAGCTTGTTGATGTCTTTTTTTTTTTTTTTTAAAGCCTTGATAAATTTGCTGAAGTTCCTTATGTCAAATGAGACTGTTCTTTTGGCCAAACACAACATTTTTACATTAGCCCTTATGGTGAGTAACAAAACAAATATTTCTTTTTCTGAAGCTATATGATAAGGCAGAAATGGAAAGAGAAGCTGGTGGTCTGGGGACTAAGCCATAGCGGGAACCAGGACTATATTTTCCATTTGGATCAGAATCTCTAGACTGGTGATCCTCACTCTTATCTATTATGTCTTTGGCAAACCTGGGGCTCTTTTTCCTTCATGAGAGTATTATTGTCTGGCAGGAGTGGGTATAGGTCAGATCTCTGTATATAAATAGTGAGCCTTGGTCCCAGATGAGAAACTGTACTATGCAATCTCTATGTTGGTAAATAGCAAATCCTCTAGAGGTATCCCAGCCAGATAAGTGGTGTATGGTTGCACCTGGTTTCTGAGGGATATTACAGATGTCTGTTTATCTGGCTGGTTATTTGGGGTGGAAGGAAGCCATTGTGCCTTTTGACTTTCTTCTTAGGATATTACCTAGTATGTTCGTAAATGTTCAACATTTGAGGGGAAAATCAGCATTTGCTGATTTTCGTTGTATAACTACACCCACCATGGCCAATTTCAAGCTGTCAGTGTGACATCAGAGTCATGCAGAATTGGGAAGAGATGTGCAGTAGCGCACCGTTATATGGTATTCCCACCACACAGATATAAGAGGTATAAATTAATCTCCAGAGCATAGGTAATGGTAAAAGCAGAAAATAACTAGGAAGTGATAAGTTTTGAGTATTTATTGCTTTCCTTTTAATATAATTTATTTAACTGTAAGTTTATATGAGTGAATTTTTAATAATGGCTATGTTTAACAACTAGCTTACAAAATGCCTAAAAATGTAATAATCAGCTCTTGTAAGCCAGTAAGAGCTGGCTACAGCACACCACTGATAATTTCTGGTCTTCATAGCCTGATGCCTATATATGAATGTCTGCTTCTTTTTTAGATTGTGAACCTATTTAATATGTTTATCACATATGGTGACACATTCCTGCCAACCCCCAGCAGCTATGATGAACTTTACTATGAGATTATCCGCATGCACCAGAGCTTTGACAACCTCTACTCCATGGGTAAGCTGTCTTTTCTGAATTTTACTCCTCTCTTTCTATCAGCTGTCTGGTTTTTGGCATATAAGAGGAAAAGACTATAAAAGATTCTCCTCTAGTTGTTTGCTCTTGCATGGCACAGAAATATAGTAGTCTCCTCTTCTCAGGCAATAGAAAGGTATATGTGGGCCTTTTTGCCTTTAGGAACTCAGATTTCATCTCAGTGGAAAGCTGGTTAGCAGCCCTTTGTTGATGTTTGTGAGGGAGGAAAAGGAGGCTTGTGGATTCAGTGAATGCCAGGGAGATGGGGGTGAAAGAGTGGGTGGGAACTGACAGCACCAAATAGAAGAGCTTGGTTCCCAAAGGAACACTGTGTGATTTGAGAAGCTACAGGATTTTAAGGAATCTTAGTGTACCTATGTATTTTTAGTATAACTTACAAGTGGAAGTGGGCATTAGATAAAAATCTTTTTTGCAAACCTTTTAGTGATTGGCTTACTGAAAATTTACTCTGCAGCTATAGTGAGTATAACTTATTTCTAAAAGAGGTCATGTGTCCCTGTAAGTTTGAGAAGGTGCTTAGTCAATCCTACCTGGAATTTAAAAGGTAAGGAAAGATCTCTGTAGATTGCACAGAATAGAAAGCCACTCAGTAGAACTATCTTATTAAAAATACCCCAACTTACTTGCTTTATTGAGGAATAATTAATAGATAATAACCTATACATATTTAACATATACAAATTTTGATAAATTTTGACATATGTACAACCATCACAGTGATCAAGATAATGAACATATCCATCACTTCCCAAAAGTTTCCTTGTATCTCTTTAGAATCCTTCTCTCGTGTCCCTCTCCCTACCTCCACCCACCACGCCTCATCCTTGAGCAAGCACTAATATGCTTTCTGTCACTGTAGATTAGTTTGCTTCATCCCTTGTGATGGGACTATTTGTGAACATCCCAACCTCTGCTTGGGACTCATACATCTTGAGAAAAGTAGAAGGGACTTGGAACAAGTACCAGGAGAAAGAGGAGAAGCAAGCAGGGAAAAGGAAAGATTGCCTGAGAGGAAAATATTTTTTCCCCTTCAAGTGCATATTTCTCCAAGTTTTAACTCCCCTCTATAACCTGTCTGCTTTTGTTTAATTTTCAGAGCCCTCAGATAATTACTTTTCATATTTTATCCAGGGTTTTTAGCTGTGATCAGCAGGAGAGAGAGGCTTTAGTGGGCTTACTTTGCCATGCTGCAAGTGGAACCTCACCTTCATTTTATTTATTTATTTACTTTTATTGAGGTAAAATATGCATTTATAATGTACCATCTTTACCATTTTTAAGTATACAGTTCAGTGGTAATAAATACATTTATATTCTTTTTTTTCCCGCTTCATCCCTCCTCCTCGCTCCCCCTTTCCTGGCCTCTGGTCACCACCATCACTTTCATTTTTTTTTTTTTTTTAAAGATATTTTTGCTGAGTATAAATCTTTCTTTCAATACTTTAAAATGTCATTTTCATTGTTTTCTGGCTTACATGGTTGCTGATAAGAAGTCTATTGTTATCTTTGTTTCCCTATATATAGTGTCTTATTTTTCTCTGAATGCTTTTTAATATTTTCTCTTTATCACTGGTTTTCAGCAATATAATTAACACATGCTTTGCCATTTTCTTTTTATGTTTATTTCACTTGGGGTTCTTTGAGCTTCTTGGATCTGTGGGTTTCTAGTTTTTATCAAATGTGGAAAATTTTTGGCTATGATTACTTCAAATATTTTTCTGTTCCTGCTCTTCACTTCTTATTTTGGAATTTCAATTATGTATATATGTTAGATCTCTTGACAGTGTCCTGTAAGTCAGTGGTCCCCAACCTTTTTGCCACCAGGAACCAGTTTCATGGAAGACAATTTTTCCATGGACTTGACTGGGGGGATAGTTTTGGGATGATTCAAGCACATTACATTTATTGTGTGGTCAAATCTCTCTGCTGATGATAATCTGTATTTGCAGCTGCTTCCCAGGGCTAGCATCACCACCTCAGCTTCACCTCAGATCATCAAGCATTAGATTCTCATAAGGAGCACAGAACCTAGATGCCTTGCATATGCAGTTTACAGTAGGTTTTGCGCTCCTATGAGAATCTAATGCTGTGGCTGATCTGACAGAAGAGAGAGCTTGTGTGGTGATGTGAGTGATGCGGAGTGGCTGTAAATACAGATGAAGCTTCACTCGCTCGCCCACTGCTGACAGAGTGCTGGATTACAGGCGTGAGACACCATGCGTGGCTGGCATAGTAGTTTTTATGGTGTGGATGCTGTACTTTTTTTTTTTTTTTTTTGAGTCAGGGTTTTGTTCTATTGGCCAGAGTGAGCTGGAGTATGGTGGCACCATCCCAGCTCACTGTGTGGTGCAATCACAGCTCACTGTGATCTTGAACTCCTGGGCTCAAGCAATCCTCCCAGCTTGGCTGCCTGAGTAGGTGGCACTACATGTGCGCACCACCACACCCAGCTAATTTTTTTTTTTTTTTGGTAAAGATGGGGTCTTGATATGTTGCTTAGTATCAAACTCCTGGCCTCAAGTAATTATACTGCCTCAGCCTCCCAAAGTGCTGGGATTAAGGTATAAGCCACTGCACCTGGCCCACATTTTATTATATTTCTTTACATAATGTTGGACTTTGTTCTGGAATGTGGTTATGTTATGTGGAATCAGGTTGATCCTTTCAGGGTTTGCATTTAAGGGTTGAGGGTAAGTCATGAGCAATCTGTAATGTAGGCTTATTTGCGCCTGTTACTAATGCAATACCCATCTACGGAGTCTACCTGATACCCCTTATATTATTAAGTCTTTCCACTCTCACTGGTGGAAGGACAAGTTATTTTCTTTGTGGAGCTTGCCATGATCTTCTCAATGCCTTCTACTTTCTAGTGGTTCTTTGCCCTCAGCCTTGAGTAGTTTCTTCTTCCATATGCACAGATCAGTGGTCTGCAAGAAATGTAAGGGGGACTGACCCCTCTGTGGATCTCCAGAGCTATCTGTCAAACTGCCTTGTCAAGTGTTGTGTCCTATACCTTCTAGATGCCTTGGCCTCTCCAAATGCTGATTTCTGTGTCTTTAACTTGGCAAGACTTCTGGCTTCTTTTTAGGTTCTTCCCCCCTGCCCTGCAGTGTGGAACCTTCTCCATGCAGTAAGCTGGGGTCACTATAGAGTTCACCTTGTTTTTTTCCTTCTTTCAGGGATCACAGTTTTATACTACTGCCTGTTGTCCATTATCTGACAACCATTGTTTCATATATTTTGTCCAGTTTTCTGTTGTTTAAAGTAGAGGGGTAAATTATGTCTTATTACTCCATCATGACTAGAAGAGGAAGGCTCACTGAGACTTTTTTTTTTTTTTTTTTTTTTGAGACAAAGTCTCACTCTTTTACCCGGATTAGAGTGAGTGCCTTGGCATCAGCCTAGCTCACAGCAACCTCAAACTCCTGGGCTCAAGCGATCCTACTGCCTCAGCCTCCCGAGTAGCTGGGACTATAGGCATGCGCCACCATGCCCGGCTAATTTTTCTATGTATTTTTAGTTGTCCAATTAATTTCTTTGTATTTTTAGTAGAGACGGGGTCTCACTCTTGCTCAGGCTGGTTTAGAACTCCTGAGCTCAAACAATCCGCCTGCCTCGGCCTCCCAGAGAGCTAGGATTACAGGCGTGAGCCACCGCGCCTGGCCCACTGAGACATTTTTGATAAAGGTACACACTTAATGTTCCTATGACATTATTTTACTGTGGTAAAGTCCACTGAAGAGGAAAGACCTCCACAGAAGCTGCCCTGAACCATAAATGACATCACATTTTGAACTATTTTTTTTTTAATTTAAAAAATTTTTTAGAAATGAGGTCTCCCTAATGTTGCCCTGGTTTGTTTCAAACTCCTGAGCTCAAGCAGTCCTCCTGCCTCAGCCTCCCTGGTAGCAGGGACTACAGGCACATAGCATTATGCCCAGCTTGAACTGTTTTTTTTGTTTTTAAAAATAACGATACTGAAGAAGCACCATAGAAAAAAATTTAAAATCTTATAATTCCTTGATTCTAGTATCACTATTTTCATTATTGTATATTAGCCCACATGCAAACATAGTTTTACAAAACATAGTTGTAATCATGGTATCCTTCCATTTTGTGTTTTTCAACCCATATATCATAAGTATTTTGTAACTTTCCTAAGTCTCTTTTTTAATGGCTGCATAGTATGTTATTTTTGTGTATCATAATTTACTACATAAATGATTGCTTTAATTTGAGGCTTTTAGGGCATTTTGAAATAATTTTGTGTTTAAATTTGGTAGCTTATAAAAGAATGTAAAAGCCAGTGGCATTTCTAGAGGAAATGCAGTGATGAGGTCATCTGAGTGCTCGTTCACTAAGGAACAGAGCTGACAGGATATTACAGAGAAATAACCCATGGACAGAGTTAAATACCTCTCTGAAAGTGTGAGGAGGGGAAAATTCAGCTAATTCCATAAGTGTTTAGGTTCCTACCATCAAAGAACTTATGATTTAGTGGTGGATCTAGTGAAAAACCAATGCACCTAAACAAATTTCACAATTGAGTTGAGCAAGACCATGTCTGACTCACTGAAACAATTTTGTTTATTACATGAATAAATTTACACATATACTGGGGTGAAACCTAAGTTCAGACTATAGACCTCTAACTGGAACTTTACCGAATTCTCTTGTACTAAATCCTATAAATTAGAAAAGCAGGCTGGTTGTGGTGGTTCGTGGCTATAATCCTAGCACTGTGGGAGACCAAGGCAGGAGGATTGCTTGAGGTCAGGAGTTCAAGAAAAGCAGCACTCTGGCCAGGTGCAGTGGCTCACGCCTGTAATCCTAGCACTCTGGGAGGTTGAGACGGGAGGATTGCTTGAGCTTAGGAGTTCGAGACCAGCCTGAGCAAGAGCGAGACCCCGTCTCTACTATAAATAGAAATTAGCCAAACAACTAAAAATAGAAAAAATTAACCGGTCACGGTGGTGCGTGCCTATAGTCCCAGCTACTTGGGGGCTGAGGCAGAAGGATTACTGGATCCCAGGAGTTTGAGGTTGCTGTGAGCTAGACTGATGCCATGGCACTCTAGCCTAGGCAAGAGAGTGAGACTCTGTC
>NW_012153396.1:3313246-3314337 GCF_000956105.1 Propithecus coquereli | reverse complement strand
CTTTTTTTTTTTTTTTTTGAGTCAGGGTTTTGTTCTATTGGCCAGAGTGAGCTGGAGTATGGTGGCACCATCCCAGCTCACTGTGTGGTGCAATCACAGCTCACTGTGATCTTGAACTCCTGGGCTCAAGCAATCCTCCCAGCTTGGCTGCCTGAGTAGGTGGCACTACATGTGCGCACCACCACACCCAGCTAATTTTTTTTTTTTTTTGGTAAAGATGGGGTCTTGATATGTTGCTTAGTATCAAACTCCTGGCCTCAAGTAATTATACTGCCTCAGCCTCCCAAAGTGCTGGGATTAAGGTATAAGCCACTGCACCTGGCCCACATTTTATTATATTTCTTTACATAATGTTGGACTTTGTTCTGGAATGTGGTTATGTTATGTGGAATCAGGTTGATCCTTTCAGGGTTTGCATTTAAGGGTTGAGGGTAAGTCATGAGCAATCTGTAATGTAGGCTTATTTGCACCTGTTACTAATGCAATACCCATCTACGGAGTCTACCTGATACCCCTTATATTATTAAGTCTTTCCACTCTCACTGGTGGAAGGACAAGTTATTTTCTTTGTGGAGCTTGCCATGATCTTCTCAATGCCTTCTACTTTCTAGTGGTTCTTTGCCCTCAGCCTTGAGTAGTTTCTTCTTCCATATGCACAGATCAGTGGTCTGCAAGAAATGTAAGGGGGACTGACTCCTCTGTGGATCTCCAGAGCTATCTGTCAAACTGCCTTGTCAAGTGTTGTGTCCTATACCTTCTAGATGCCTTGGCCTCTCCAAATGCTGATTTCTGTGTCTTTAACTTGGCAAGACTTCTGGCTTCTTTTTAGGTTCTTCCCCCCTGCCCTGCAGTGTGGAACCTTCTCCATGCAGTAAGCTGGGGTCACTATAGAGTTCACCTTGTTTTTTTCCTTCTTTCAGGGATCACAGTTTTATACTACTGCCTGTTGTCCATTATCTGACAACCATTGTTTCATATATTTTGTCCAGTTTTCTGTTGTTTAAAGTAGAGGGGTAAATTATGTCTTATTACTCCATCATGACTAGAAGAGGAAGGCTCACTGAGACTTTTTTTTTTTTTTTTTTTTTTTG
>NW_012153396.1:3290229-3309827 GCF_000956105.1 Propithecus coquereli | reverse complement strand
CACTTGTGCCGTTTTGTCTTTTCTAAAATGGCACAGGTACTTTAATGTGTGGTCCTGAAGATCTTAACTGATAGAGGATGTGTTCAGTTCTGTACTTCTATCATCTTTCCTCCTGCCTGTGAGTTTGGAAAAGAGAAAGAATTTGGTCACACTGGGAAGAATATTCCTGGTTGATTCATTTTGCAGATCATACAATTAAGTCAGAGAAGCAAAATCAGGTTACTCGTTGATTAAAATATGACCATCCTTTATCTGGAAAGATTATTTGTCCTGTTTGAGTTTATACCTTTAGGTTCAGAATGATATACATCGAGCAGGAGAAGACACCAACTCAGCCAGTCAGTTCTACTAAATTAGCCCCAGCCATTAGGGAAATGATAAATATGGCAACTAGATTACCCGCACATCACCACCCCAGTGTATTTTAAATGAATGCAAAAATTAAGTTATAGAACCCTGTTAGCAGTGAGTAGGGAACCCAAGGTGGAGAAGGACTGGAGTATTTTGATAGAAAGTGAAAAGAAGTTAGAGAAAAAAATTCCCAGTGAAAATAGTCAAGAGAGGCCAGGTGCGGTGGCTCATGCCTGTAATCCTAACACTCTGGGAGGCTGAAGCGGGAGGATTCCTTGAGCTCAGGAGTTCGAGACCAGCCTGAGCAAGAGCGAGACCCCGTCTCTACTAAAAATGGAAAAATTTAGCGGGGCATGGTGGGGAGCGCCTATAATCCCAGCTACTTGGGAGACTGAGGCAGGAGGATCACTTAAGCCCAGGAATTTGAGGTTGCTGTGAGCTGGGCTGACACCATGGCACTCTAGCCCAGGCAACAGAGCAAGACTGTGTCTCGAAAAAAAAAAAAAGAAAATAGTTGAGAGAATTCTATAAGCCCTTAAATTTTTCTCTAGGCTAAGGATGTTTTTAACAGAAGATTGGCATAGGCTTTGTTTGGTTATTCTAATAGTACTATTCTGAGATGTGTCTTTATTCCTCATAAATGTGTTTTATACGAGCGGTTTGGCAGATCTGTGTTCTTTTCTTCTTTATAGTCCTGAGGCTTTCTACCAACGCAGGCCAGTGGAAGGAAGCAGCTAGCAAGGTGACCCATGCATTGGTTAATATCAGGTAAGGAATGAGAATTTCTTTCTTTCAGAGTTCCTTGGCTCTTCCCAATGTTTATCATACCTTTCTAAGTCGAGTGCATTGAACACCACTATTTTAAGCTCTGATATCTGTAGAAGTAGAAGAAATTGTTGTGCTTGATCAAGAAAAGCAGGCATACATGAGACTTTTGTCATAGTGAACTGGCTGTTTTATGAATTTTCTACCAAGAGATGGTTGCAAGCCCTTCTCAGACATCTTAGCTGCCAAAGTGTTTTCTGTGTATAGGCTTTTTTCTAAAAGATTTTTTCTGCTGTTCTCTGTGACTTCAGTGAATGACTCATGGGGATCTAGAACTTTGACATTTTACTTTATGTGGCTATTTCTATTTGTGGCGAACAGAGGCAACTGGAGTCCATGGTGCTAAGTCATTTTAGGTTCTTTATGAAACAGCAAGGCAATTACAGAGTGCCATATGTATTGGATGAAGTTTTATCAGACATGGAGTTGGTTCAGGTCTTGAGGAGGCACCACTCACCCACAGGAATGAGCTGTTAGTAAGTGCAGAAGGGAAAGTGCTTTCAGTATTGTGAAACCTAAATCTGACTTTTCTTCCAGTTCTTGTTCCCTTTGTGCCTATGATTTTTCATTTTCTCAGCAGTTATTAAATTGTTCTTGGAAAACAATTGAAAAATTAACATTGAGTAAAAGAGGCAAGCCCAACAGATGGGGAACTTGATTTAGCTCCAGATGTAAGCCTTGCCAGAGATTCCCAGTAATAGTTATGCACATTTACAACTCGGTGTAGATTCTAATGTATGACAGAGCTGTTTGTTTCTGTATCTTTCTTTTCATTCTTGGTATTTAAAGGTAAAATGTCCTGTCCCTGCAGTGATTTACTACAGTGTTTGGCATATCTGGGAATAAAAGGAAAAGTGTGAAATATGTGTGTTAGGAGGGCTGGGATGAGGGAGCATGGGGTGAGATGTGCTAACAAGATTGCAATGAAAGTTGATCTGCCTTACCTGTCTCCAGAGACACTTTGTAGCAAACACAATTTTATAAATTTCACAAATAAATGCATATCTACACCTAGCAAATAATACAGATACTGTGATGAAGCCTTATGATAAATGTGATTTTCTGTGAGAATCAAGAATTACAAACTGCCTTCTCCCAAATATCCCTTTGCGACCCAAGGGCAGTATGACAAATGTGGGTGTTTGAATGAAGCACCAGGTTCTAGGCTAGAGTATGAAGTGCATATGGGTATAATTTATGTTGTGTTTATTTATTCATGTATTTACGTAGGCTTTCCAGGCAGCTTCTTTTCATCTGGGGCCTGTTTCCTTGATCACATTCCTTAATGCTTGCTTTATCTCCTACTTTGTTGCTTTTCCTTTCAGTGGTTTCTGGCTTGGCTGCTGTCCTTATTCTTCCCAAGGGCCATCAAGCAGCTGATTTAAGCTTTTGGCCTCTCCTTTTTCTAAACAGCCAAGAAAGAAATGGACTGATGCTTGAACAGATGCCTGTAACCATGTAACCTCTTCCTTCTCTTTGTATGACTCTGTCAGGCTCATACTTCCATTTTCATTCCTCAAACTTCTCTGATGAACTTGCTACAGAGAATAATCACATCATTTTCACTGTTGCTAATGAATTAGATTCAGAGTATATGCTTAAAGTAACAAAGACCCAGTCAGTTTTCTCAAGAGCTTCCTGGAAAGATGTATTTGAATGTCACTTAACCACAGTAAGGCCAGATCAGGGAAAAATACTTGTTATAGTAAGCCTGCAAAAGTTTACCTTTTTTCTTTTCTGACATCTGTTTTCACTTACTTAATGCTAGACTTTGTGTTGCTCTTTTACATACTATTTTCTTTAAACTTTAAACTCTATAGAGTATATTATATACTTTTAAAAATATTCTTTTGTCCAATGAGTCAACTGAGTCTTAAAGATGTTGTGAATTGTGCAAGGTCCCACAATTGCTCCTTGGCAAAACTGAGAAGTAATCATAGGTCTGCTAAACTCCACGTTCAGGGCTTTTCCTTCAAAGCCATAATGCCTCCTTCTATAGAATTGCATCAAAGACCACCTTGGAGGTAAACAGAAAACTCAGCATGATGTGTTGAAAGGAGCATGGATATTTGAATTAGAAAAACTGCATTTTTAATTTTTGTTTCTACCTTTTATTATGTGACTTTGACCAAGTTACTTAGCTTCTCTGGGCTTCTTTCCACCATCTATAAAATGGGGGTGATGGTGATATCAGCTATTTCACAGGATAGTGGTTGTGAGAATTATATAATGTAATGTAGATAAAAGCCCCTAGTAACCTATAAAATACTGGTTATTTCACTTAGCATAGGTCTTCAAGGTTTGCCCATGTCGTAGCATGTGTCAGAATTTCCTTCCTTTTTAGGCTGAATAGTATTCCTTCGCATGTGTATACCATCTTTTATTTATCCATTCATCCGCTGATGGACACTTGACTTGCTTTCACCTTTTGGTTATTGTAAATAATGCTGCTGTGAACATGGGTATATAAATATCTGTTTCAGACCCTGCTTTTATTTCTTTGGGGAATATACCCAGAAGAGGAGACACTATTAACTTTGAATGGTTTAGAAAACAAAAACCTGTGTCAGAAAATCTGACCTGTGGGTTCCCCAGCAATACTGTGGGATATTTAACTATTGGCCACCACATTGATTATCAAGGACAGAGTATGTGCTGATCCCACATCTGGAAAGGATTTCTAAGGCAGAGTGAACAAACCACCTCTTAGTCACCTCTCCTGTAGTATGTTCTTTGATTGCCATAGAAAGGGCTTGGGTTGCATGTGAAGTTTTCAGACCCCTAACAGTTGGGAGACCTCGTAGACTGGTTTGCCAGTTGATGATGGCGAATTATGTCTTTGAGAATTATGTCCTGGAATGCAGTGCATCTAAAGACTACCCTAACATAGTGTCTCCCTAGCAGATGAAAGGCAGCAGAAAGGCTACAGACCTTTCTGTTCTAAGCATACTTTATTTAGATTGTGACAATGAAAATTAAAAGTACTTCCACATTCTTGGAGGCCTAAATTTGCTCAAGTGTCAGTCTTTTTGCTTTTCACTTGTCTTTCGTGGCTTAGTCATGCTAGTTCTTTAATTGTCAAAGTTCTCTGTGTTTAAACAATTTGTCTCTCTCTTCCTGTTTAATCCTTTAGTGAGATTCTTAAAATGCAGCTGCTTAGAAGCTGCTATTTTTATTGGAACACTTGATATCTCCAACAAACAGGGCCCTATGTTATTTCTTCCCCATACGAGAGTTGTTCCATTGCTTTGCCATAAGAAAAATAAAATATATTGCTTCACCTTTAAGATTCTACTTGTTGCTTCAGCTGCCTCCATAGATCTAATAGTCCACAAAGGAAGAATACTTTGAGGGGACACATGCAGGGCAGGAAGGTAAGAATTTGGGAATTCTTGCTTAGAGACTTCTATGCTAAATGTTTCCTGCCACCACTCAGCGGTGATCCCAGTTTGTGAAGTATTGTACTTTAAGAAGATGTCTGCTGACTGTTAACCTAATTTGTCAGAAGAGAGAAAGAAAAATGTTAAACTAAAATCTGACCTTCATCTAACCAAACAACTTTCAAGGTAAATAATTTGAGGCCCTTAATGAATCTCTTCAAGTTAACATCTTAATGCTTTTCACTTAATGAACATTTCATTAGCACCAAGTTCAAAATCCTGTTCTCTGATTGCACACAGAAATAGTGGCTGAATCACTGCAAATAACTGTTTCTCCTGTTCTGTAATTTTCTTAAGGTAGATAATTTTTTTTTTTTTTTTTTTTGAGACAGAGTCTCACTTTGTCACCCGGGTTAGAGTGCCTTGGCATCAGCCTAGCTCACAGCAACCTCAAACTCCTGGGCTCAAGGGATCCTCCTGCCTCAACCTCCCGAGTAGCTGGGACTACAGGCCCACACCACCATGCCTGGCTAAGTTTTTCTGTCTTCAGTAAAGAAGGAGTCTCACTGTTGCTCAGAGCTGGTCTCAAACTCCTGACCTCACGCAATCCCCTTACCTTGGCCTCAGTAGATGAAGTTTTAACTATGGTTAATGTAGAAATTTTTTTCTTTATTTGGAATGCATTAAGCTGCAGGTTAGCTTTTCTTCAAGAATGACTTTAATTAGCCAGGCATGGTGGTGCACACCTGTAGGCTCAGCTACTTGGGAGGCTGAGGCAGGATCGCTTGAGCTCAGGAGTTTGAGGTTGCAGTGAACTATGATGATGCCACTGCACTCTAGCCCAGGAAACAGCGCAAGACCCTGTCTCAAAGAAAAAAAAAAAAGAATGACTTTTTAGTTATTGCCACTGTTAGACACAAACCTGGGGTTTGGAATGAGAATTTAGTGCATTTCTTTGTAAGTCCCTTAATTAAATTCACCTAGTGAGTTTATTTCTTATCCTCTTGTTCACTCCAGGGTCTTTTTGTTCCTTTGTTGAGTTGGTTCCCTCACCCACCTTCCTACTTATGTGCTTACATAGCTGTTACACTCCTCCCTCCAAAAAAGGATGGGGGAGCTTTAAGTGTACACTGCTGGGGAGGCTAACGAACAAAAATAGCTCTCAGCAGCCTCTAGATAAGGAGATTCATTGAGCATAACACCCTTTGGAATAGGCTGTGTATAGAAGTCTGAATGTCAGAAAATAAGCCTTCAGACAGTAATCACTATTAATGGCAGCAAAGTTATTGTTAGGATGGGAATGCAAGGTCTCAGCCAGCCAAAGTCTCCCCAGCTCCCCTTGCCCATCACCTGTTTGGGCTACAATATTTGCCTCATTGCCATAATTATCTTATCAAAATGGATACTGATGAATTGAGAGAAGCAGCATTTTGATGTCCAGGCACTTCAGCTGAAGGATGTAACATACTCTAGTGAAAAGTAAATATGGAGTAAAATAATTAATGATAGGAGCAGAGCCATTGGCTGATGACTCTATTTGAATGGTGGGGAGCACGTGAACATAACCTTCTATTCTAGTTGTCTACTCTGGGGTGACAGGTAGACTCAGATTATCCTCTGAGTTAGAATTTATCAGTAATGACCTTTCTTCTGTTACTCTAACCCTGCTGCTCTCCCATTAGAGAAAATGAAAAGCATTATGCAGATTAAAACAAAGCACCAAAATGAAACTGGTGTAATATTGCTTACGCAATGACTGGGAGCATTACATGTTATTATAATAGTTGCTGTTCCCTAATCCCTTAAGACTGCAGCTAGAATTGAAAAACCAAACACTGAATCCCATGTGGTTAATCATCTGTTTTGCCCTAGCTTGTTTCATGCTGCAAAGTGAGGTTTTGCATTAGATCATAGCTGGGCTTGATGAACTGCAGTGCAGTTAAGAAGTCTTGGTTTAGGAGATTCAGATATTTGTAATTAAATGCCAAGATTTTTAGCTGGGGACTGCTGTGTTTCAGATGAGTGTAGCTTTAGCATATACAACCCTTCCTAAACTTATCCTGAAGTTTTCTTGGAATCTTTTTCACACTTTGCCCTTTTTAAAAAAACCTGTGGTAAAATATACATAACATAAAATTTACCATTTTAACAATTAGTAAGTATACAGTTTAGCGGCATTAAGTACATTCACATTATTATGCAACCATCACCACCATCCATCTCCAGAACTACTTCTTTTTCCTCAACTGAAACTCTGTACCCGTTAAATACTAACTGCCTATTCCCTCCTCCCCCCAGCCCCTGGCAGTCATCATTCTATTTTCTCTTTCTTTGAATTCCACTACTCTAGGAACTTCATTCATGCATTTGTCCTTTGTGACTGGCTTATTTCACTTAACATAATGTCCTCAAGGTTCATCCATGTTTTTTAGCTTGTGTCAGAATTTCCTTTTTGAGGCTGAATAACATTCCATTGTATGGATATACCACATTTTATTTCTTCATTTTCACGTAGATGGACACTTGGGTCGCTTGTACCTTTTGGCTATTGTGAATAATGCTGCTATGAACATGAGTGTATGTAAATCTCTTTGAGACTCTACTTTCATTTCCTTTGGGTATATAGAGTAATTGCCAGACTGTTTCTCAAAGTGGCTGCACCATTTTACATTCCAATTTCTTCATGTTCTTGCCAATGCTTATTTTTAGTCTTTTTACAATGGTCATCCTAATGGGTGTGAAGTGGTATCTCATTGTGGTTTTACTTTCATTTCTCTAATGACTAGGATGTTAAGCATCTTTTTATATGCTTACTAGCTATTTGTATATCTTTTTCGGAGAACTGTCTGTTCAAGTCCTTCTCTCATTTTTAAATTAAGCTATTTTTTTGTTGTTCAGTTTTAGGAGTTCTTTATATATTCTGGATATTAATCCCTTATCAGATATATGGTTCGCAGATATTTTTCCCCATTCCATGGGTTGCCTTTCATTTTGTTGGTAGTGTTATTTGATGCATGGAAGTTTTTAATTTGGGTGAAATCCAGCTTATCTATTTTTTCTTTTGTTGCCTGTGCTTTTGGTGTCATATCCAAGAAGTCATTGCCAAATGCAATGTCATAAAGGTTTCTCACTGTTTTCTTCTAAGAGTTTTATAGTTTTAGCTCTTATGTTTAAATCTTTGATCCTTTTTTTTTAATGAGATGGGGTCTTGCGCTGTTGTCCAGGCTGATCTCAAACTCCTGGGCTCAAGTGATCCTCCCACCTCAGCCTCCTGAGTAGCAGGGGTTACAGGCTCATGCCACTGAACCCACTTCCTTTGATCCATTTTGAATGAATTTTTATAATATATATGGTGTAAAGTAAGGGTCCGACTTCATTTTTTCACATGTGGATATCCAGTTTCCCCAGTACCCACTTTCCTTTTTTGAGATAACCACCACTCAGATTTCTTAACTTGAATCAGGCTGAATTTGGAACTTAACTGATAAGGGGCAGAAATGGAACCTCTCCACATTTTTTCCTATATATCCTCTTTCCTTTTTGTTTTTTAGCTTGCTCATTCCTCTGCTGTTTAAGAGGTAGCATAACACAGTGGTTGAGAGTAGGGACTTTAGAGTCAGGTTGTTGGAGTTTGAGTCCCAGCTCTACCATTACTTTGGGCAAGTTATTTACCACTCTTTGTTTGAGTTTTCTGAGCTTTACAGTGAGGATAATATGACCCTGTGTAATTGTAGAGATTATTAAATAACAATATGTGTAAAGCTCTTAGAATAGTGCCTGGCACATAGGCAGTGCTATATAAATGTTTATTATTGTTATCTTTAAAAATATTGTTGTCCTGATTGTACCAGCCTTAGTCGTGGGAACTCATTCTAGATGACCAAGCCCCTTCCATACCCAACTTTGTTCAATCCCTTGTCCCTGCTTATGTGGACTTAGTAGGGACCAGAGATACAAAATTATGTTATTTGCAAGCTGACATTGGGGGCAGAACTGAACTTAGGCTGTCAGTCTGTGCTTTGGCATCATTAATGGGAAAATAGTTTGGGTGGGGAGAGTTTGTGTTTTCCATCACTTTCAGTCGTTTGAAGAAATGTTTGACCATGCAACCTTGGCTTTATTATTTTCAGGTAAGTAGTCTGTCTGTTTGCCGTCATTGTGGTAAAAGAATGTGCCCCAAATGAATATGCATTTAGTTGAGAGGCTATTAACCAATGTGTTCTTATCTCTGATTGGAGGAATTATAGGTGGTTTAAATTTTTCTTCCTTACATTTTAATTTATTAAAAACATTTAACTGTGGATTTTTTTGTAGATTCCCTTTATCAGGTTGAGGAAGTTCCTAGTTTATTGAGTGTTTTTATCATGAAAGAGTGTTGGATTTTGTCAAATGGTTTTCCTGCATCTATTGAGATGGTTGTGTGGCTTTTATATTTTATTCTGTTGATACAGTTTGCTACATTAATTGATTTTCATATGTTAAATGAACCTTACATTCCTGGGATAAATCCTATTTAGTGTGTATAATTCTTTTTATATGTTGCTGGATTCAGTTTGCTAGTACGGGTTGAGCATCTCAAATCCAAAATCTGAAATGCTCCAAAATCTAAACTTTCTGAGTACTGACATGATGTTCAAAGGAAATGCTCATTGGAGCATTATAGATTTCCAATTTGTGGATTAGGGATGTTCAACTGGCAAGTATAATACAAATATCCCAAATCCAAGATCTGAAACATTTTTGGCCCCAGCATTTTAAATAAGGGATACTCAACCTGTGGGTTTTTTTCATTATCTTTTTTATACTGATATTCTGTTTTTTTTTCATTTTTAATTTTAATTTAATTTTATTTTCTTAGAGACAGGGTTCTCACTATGTTGTCCAGGTTGGACTTGAACTCCTTGGCTCAAGCCATCCTCCCAAGTAGCTGGGACTACAGGCACACTCCACCATACCCAGCTCAACCTGTTTTGTTGGTGTCCATATTCAGTATCTATAGACTAAGAAGATATTAGTATGTAGTTTTCTTTTTGTGTAATGTCTCAGTCTGGTTTTGGTATCAAGATAATACTGGTCTCATAGAATGAGTTGGAAAGTATTTTCTTCTGTTTTTTGGAAGAGCTTATGAGGTATTGGTATTAGTTCTTATTTAAATGTTTGGTAGAATTCACCAGTGAAGCCATCAGGGGCTGGGCTTTTTTCCATGAGTAGTTTTTTTTTTTATTGATAATTCAGTCTCTTGTTACAGGTCTTCAGATTATATGTACATATGTATATATGTATTAATGAATGAATGAGATGGTTTCTCGCTGTGTTATCCAGACTGGACTCCAATTCCTGGTCTCAAGCACTCCTCCTGCCTCAGCCTCCTGAATAGCTGGAACTACAGACACGTGCCACCACACTCAGCTTATTCAGATTGTCTGTTTCCTTTTTTTTTGTTTTGAGACAGAGTCTTGCTCTGTTGTCTGGGGTAGAGTGCAGTGGTGTCATAGCTCATTGCAACCTCAGACTCCTGGGCTCAGGTGATCCTCCTGCCTCAGCCTCCTGAGTAGCCAGGACTATAGGCATGCACCACCATGCCTGGCTAATTTTTTTTCTATTTATGGTAGAGTTGGGGTCTTGCTCTTGCTCAGGCTGGTCTCGAACTCCTGAGCTCAAGTGATCCTCCCTGCTCTGCCTCCCAGAGTGCTAGGGTTACAGGCATGAACCACTGCGCCCAGCCCAGGTCTTCTATTTCTTTGTCGATCTTCTGTCTACTTGTTCTATTAAAAATGAGGCATAGACGTATCCAATTATTATTGTTGAATTGTCTCTGCCTTCAATTCTGTCATGACGTATCTTTTTCCATTCTTTTACTTCAGTCTATTTGTATCTTTGAATCTAAAAATGTATCTCCAGTAGGTAGTTGGATCTTGATATCTTTATCCAGTCTGACAGTTGCTGCCTTTTGATTGTTTATTCCATTTACATTTAATGTTACTATTGACATAGTTGGATTTATATCTGTCACTACCTTTCTTGTTTTGTATATGTCTCATGTCTTTCTGTTCCTGTGTTCCTTCTTTACTGCTTTCTTTCTTTTTTTTTTGAGACAGAGTCTCACTGTGTTGCCCGGGCTAGAGTGCCGTGGCTTCAGCCTAGCTCACAGCAACCTCAAACTCCTGGGCTCAAGGGATCCTCCTGCCTCAGCCTCCCGAGTAGCTGGGACTACAGGCATGTGCTACTATGCCTGGCTAATTTTTTCTATATATATATTTTTAGTTGTCCGGATAATTTCTTTCTACTTTTAGTAGAGACGGGGTCTCGCTCATGCTGAGGCTGGTCTCGAACTCCTGACCTTGAGCGATCCGCCCACCTCGGCCTCCCAGAGTGCTAGGATTACAGGCGTGAGCTACCGCGCCCAGCCCTTTACTGCTTTCTTTTGCATTAACTGAACATTTTCTAATGTGTCATTTTTATTTCTTTAATGATTTATTTTACTTTTTTTTTAGTCATTTCTTTAGTGGTTGCTCTAGTGCTTACCACATGCATCTTAATTTCTGAGAATCAGCTTCAATTTATACTAACTTAATTGCAGTGAAATATAGAAACGTTACTTCTATGTAGTTCTAAGTAACATACACATGCAACACCCACTTCAGTAAACTTTATTTACAAAGGAAACACCCTATAAAAAAGGAGGAATTCCATATATTTTTGAGAAAGTGAGGACACATTAGAAAGAGGACTCTAATTTTGTCCACTTTATCATTTCTGGAGCTAGGACTAGATGATAATGGGGAAAAAGTCCATATTTAGATTTTAGATACATTTCTTTTGTGGGAGATTTTCTCACATGTAGGTGTTAAACACAGCATTTTAGATCCTGCTCTATTCCTTGGTGAGCTAATAGCCCACAGCTATTTTTTTTCCTGTCCTCAAAATGTGAACAGAGCTCATTGGCTCTTGATGCCTGCATATTGAGCTTTATAACAAAGAAAGAGTATAGGTACAAAAGTAACAGGACTAATTGGGCAACAGTTATTTTGGGGGTATCTAATTTTGAGAGATGTACACAATACTTTGATGTGGAGTGGATGAAGGAATTGTTAGGTTTGTTATGTCTGGAGTCAGTGTTGATTTGTGGAAGATATTCTTGTCCTGTTCCCTATCTTTTGCATCTCATTTTCTCCCAGTAAGGGAGGAGCTACTGATTGTGGCTTGTTTTTATTGGCTCAGATGAGGGACTATTTCTGGAATATTGCTCCTAGGAGAAAAGGAGTCAGCCTTGAGCTCAGCCCTCTGCCCTGAATCAAGCTACTGGACTGTGAAATTAGAAGGATCTCCTTTAGTAGGTTCCAGGTGCATGCTCTGAGCTTGTCAGTTGAAGCCTTTTGGGTGTGGGGCCTCACCCTTTGTAAAAGGTTTTATAAGAATTTGAGGAGTGAACTTGAGGAACCTTATAAGAGCATTTTATTTGTGAGTTAGTTGGGAGAGATCTTGTATATATCTGGTGACCTTACTTTGAATGTTGTTTTAGCAAACAATTAGACATTATTTTTGCTTGTTGGTTATGCTGATATTTTCTCCCTTTCTTTTTTTTTTTTTTTTGAGACAGGGTATCACTCTGTTGCTCGAGCTAGAGCGCAGTGGCGTCATTGTAGCTCACTGCAACCTAAAATTCCTGGGCTCAAGGGATCCTCCTGCTTCAGCCTCCTGGCTAATTTTTCTATTCATTTTATCTTTCTTAATAAATTATGCCAAATACTTACTTGAGCCTTTTGGAGGTGGCTGGGAGAGACTACCTTTTATGACTATGAGTGATAATGGAGTGGCTGCTTCCTTGTGACTAGAGGTAACTAAGAGTATGGGCCTTGAGGTAAACTAAGAGGGCTATGTTCTGAGCAGACAGTTGCAGATGAAATTGTCTAGAACACAGGAGGAGAAATGGATGATTGGCAGTTTGCTCCAGAATGTTGTAGCCCTTGGTCCCAGATGTGTGAGTGAATGGCCCTCACATGGCAGGAGAGCAAATTTTCTCCTTTCTCTTTAGATTCACAGTCTCACGCTATTTTTTATTTCTATAAATATGTATTTATACAGTAAAGGCCTCTGGTTTGCACTTGTTCCATCAGTAATGGATTGGCTCTCCTACCTATAATTTTATATGGTAAATTAACTTTAGTTTTTAGGCTGGGCATGGTGGGTCACGCCTGTAATCCTAGCATTCTGGGAGGCTGAAGTGGGAGGAGAGCTTGAGCTCAGGAGTTCGAGACCAGCCTGAGCAAGAGGGAGACCCTGTCTCTACTAAAAAATAAAAATATTAGCTGGGTGCGGTGGCACGTGCCTGTCGTCCCAGCTACTCGGGAGGCTGAGGCAGGAGGATGCCTTGAGCCCAGGAGTTTGAGGTTGCTGTGAGCTAGGCTGATGCCATGGCACTCTACTTAGAGCATCAGAGTGAGACTCTGTCTCAAACAAAACAAAACAAAATAAAGAAAAAAATAGTTTTTAAACTTTGACTTTTTATGGATCTCTGAGATGAGCCATCTGACATACTATTTTTTCTGCCGATCTTTTAATAAGCAGGACCTACCATATGCTGTTTCCAATTTCTTTGGGAAAGCATCAAAATTCTGAGAAGAGAGAGATTGAGAGGAGGAAAAAGAGTGAATGAAGGCCAGGCGCGGTGGCTCACGCCTGTAATCCTAGCACTCTGGGAGGCCGAGGCGGGTGAATCGCTCAAGGTCAGGAGTTTGAGACCAGCCTGAGCAAGAGCAAGACCCCGTCTCTACTAAAAAATAGAAAGAAATGATCTGGACAACTAAAAATATATAGAGAGAGAAAAAAAAGAAATTAGCCAGGCATGGTGCCGCATACCTGTAGTCCCAGCTACTCAGGAGGCTGAGGCAGAAGGATTGCTTGAGCCCAGGAGTTTGAGGTTGCTGTGAGCTAGGCTGATGCCACACGGCACTCACTCTAGCCCAGGCAACAAAGCAAGACTCTGTCTCGGAAAAAAAAAAAAAAAAAAGTGAATGAGAGGCAGTGTGGGGAGTCTGTGGGAGATAGATTTGGGATCCTCTCTTTAGAAGTCTGTAGATTAAGGGGCATTTCTTTATTCTTTTGTTTCTGCCACTGTTTCCTTATCTTTGCAGCTGTTTCTAAATGCTAGAAATTGAGAACCATCAAGGCAGTCAAGGTGACCTAGAATTGCTGCTCTGTCTTAATAAGTCAGGAAGAATGGTATTTCCAATTGACTCATTATATAATGGGGTCATAGGAGTGGGAAGGGCTTAGAGTGTATGTGGGACCAAACCCCATCATTCCTGGGCTCTTGCTCTTTCCCAGCCAGCTCTCCCTAGCCTCTGGCTCTCTAGAGATGGGCTGCATTTGCTGGCACAACTATCCCTGGTCCTTTATGGTTGTACCACTCCCTAATTATTATTGATCCCAAAGTAAGAAAAAATGTTTTGTTTTCACCTGAGAAAAGGTTTTTTTTTCCCCCAAAGGAACTCTCGTTATTAAATGTAGACATTTAATAATGGCTTAGTTTATAAAAGACTCTTTTCTAACTATAACGTATATAAAATCTAGCTACAAAGGGGATAAATAGGCATAGTTTAGGCCCCTAATTTGTTTCCTTTTCCATCCTACATTTAAGGTTCTTTTTATAAAGGGTGGGCAATCGTTCTTCTTATCCTTTATTTTTCCCTCTCCATTTATATAATATTTCCCAAGAGTAAGGCTGGAACTCTGGTCACACAACTCAGATATTTTAACCATGTTGAACAGTAGATTGTTAATATGCTAATGGGAGGAAGAAGCCATTGCTATTGGGTAGCCATATGTTATCCTATCAGCAAACCCAAACAGACTTCTCTTCAGCAGATGAAACTTAAGTTTATTTGGATTATTGTGACCAATATGAGAAGTGTTCTTGGATCCATAGGCACTTAATCACTCTAAATTCTCAGGTTTATACAACAATGGCTAAGGTACTAGACCTCCTCTTTTCTGTTGGACTTTGTACTTGCAAGTTAGCGATGCCTGGATCATGGAACCTTAAAAGCTGAAAAGAACCTAAGAGGTCATCTATCCCATATCCTTCCTAAAGCATAAATCTAATATGTTGGGGATATATTCAGCTTCTGGTTGAGTACTTAGTGACATAGTGATTAACACTTTAGGCTCCAGACTGTTCAGTTTTTTAAATTATGGGAATCTCTTCTTTATGTTGTAACCCTTCCTCTTTATAACCTGAGCTTATTGATTCTGTTTCTACCTTTAGATACACCAAAAAATTTGTCTACTAAATGTTAACTTCTTCAAAGGGCTAACATGTATACTACTATGGTACATTCTTTCTTCCCTCAATTGTTCTTCATATGCGTGGTTTCAAAATCTCTAAAGTGCTGTGATTGTCCTTTGGACATATTCTAACTTGTTAATTTATCTCCTAAAGTATGGTGTTAGGGTGTGCCTTGTACCAAATAACCATTCAGTAAATGATTACTGGATTGAATGACACCAAGAATTGGATCTAGGTATGTAGTTCAGATTACAGAGAGACTGTTAGTGCCCATGATATGGACATATTTTATTTGCAGCATCTAATTACATTATTATTAGTCCTTTTATTTTTATTTTTTAAGACAGTGTCTCACTCTGTTGCTGGGGCTAGAGTGCAGTGGCATCATTACAGCTCACTATTACAGCCCAAACTCTTGGGCTCAAAGTGATCCTCCTGCCTAAGGCTCCCAAGTAGCTGGGACTATAGGTGTGTGCCACCATGCCTAGCTAATTTTTCTTTTTTTTTTTTCGTAGAGATGGGGTCTTGCTCTTGCTCAGGCTAATCTGGAACTCCTGGCCTCAAGCAATCCTCCTGGCTGGGCCTCCCACAGTGCTAGGATTATAGATGTGAGCCAGCTACCCTAGACTGCACTGTAGTATTAGCAGCTTGATTACATTATTGGTACATAGCAAACTGGCATCCCACTAAAACCTTCAAGTCTACTTAAAGTAACCTGCTCTTGAGCCAGCTCTCTCCTGTCCTGTACTTTTTCAGTTGGGAGTGATATTTTGCTTTGTTTTGGTTTATGGTGCTGAGTTTTTTAATCTTATTTTAATGCTGCCTATTCATAACAGAAAAAATTTAAACAATGCAGAAAAGTACAAAGAACAAAGTAAAGTAAAATCATCTAAAATCTCACCCTTCAAGCCAGGCATGGTGGCTCATGCCTGTAATCCTAGCACTCTGGGAGGGTGAGGCGGGAGGATTCTTGAGCTCAGGAGTTTGAGACCAGCCTGAGCAAAAGCAAGACCCTGTCTCTACTAAAAATAGAAAAATTAGTCATCCTGGCATGCATCTATAGTCCCAGCTTCTCAGGAGGCTGAGGCAGGAGGATCACTTGAGCCCAGGAGTTTGAGGCTGCAGTGAGATATGATGACACCACTGTGCTCTAGCCTGGGTGACAGAGCAAGACTCTGTCTCAAAAAAAATAAATAAATAAAAATCTCACTCTTCAAGATAGCTGCTGTTACTATTTTGGTGACTCTCCTTCTGAACATTTACAGTTGATTTTTTCTTTTTAAACTAACCTATATGCAACTCTTTATCCTTGTTAAATGTATCTTGTTGGTTTCAATTCATCATTCTAGCTTATCAGGGTATTTTTTGAATCCTGATTATGTCATTCTATGTATTGGTTATCTTTTGCAGCATTATATCATCAGCACATTTGGTAAATATGCCTTCTAAATCTTTGTCCAGATGCTTTGATCTATTCCTGACTCTGCTACTGATTTGGTGGGTGATTTGGGACTAATCTCTCCCCTTTCTGGGCTTTGCCTTGCTGCTGTTACATAAAATGCCCTTGAAGACTGAAAAAATTCTTTAAGAATCAACTGCAAAGCTCTTTGTGAAGAATAAATTTGTGGGTGGGGAATCATCAGGGCCAGACTGGAAAAAAAAATAAGATTCTTTTATGGAAAAATCAGGGACAACAACCTTCACAGAGTGGTTCACATCTTCCTCTAGCCGTCTACCCTCCCAAAACCCCAGCAAATGGATTCACCACTTTAAGAATTAATAATTTTTTTAAAAAGGGTGTAGTGGCCTACACCTGTAATACTAGCACTTTGGGAGGCCAAGGTGGGAGGATTGCTTGAGGTCAAGAGTTCAAGAGCAGCCTGGGAAACATAGTGAGACCTCCATCTCTACAAAAAATTTGAAAATTAGCTGGGCGTTGTGACACATGCCTGTAGTCCCAGCTACTCAAGAGGCTTGTATGGGAGGATTGCTTGAGCTCAGGAATTCAAGGCTGTAGTGAGCTATGATCATGCCACTGCACTCTAGCCTGAGTGACAGAGTGAGACCCTGTCTCCAAAAATAAATAAATAAATAACAATTTCTTGAAAACATTGTAGCAAGCATTAGTTCTTATATTGAGAAATTAGAGAGAACATACAGGTAAAGGGCAGTAAAAAGATAGTTTTGGAATGATGGTGGGAGAGCTTTACTGAGAAAGAAGATGCTCTTCACTGTTTTCTCTGTTAAGTAGTAGTAAGCTTAGTGGTTACAATAAAGGTTCTTCTTATTTGGGGTCTTTTTGGAGGGAAAAGTATGAAACTCACTGCTCCTTGCTAGTTCTCCCCGAAACAAGTCTTGCTGCGTGCATTTCATTCCCTGCATTCTTAAAGAAGGTATGTGATAATCTGAAACTGAAACTGAGGCAGGGTTTTAAGCAAGCAATTAATGACATGGTAAGAATTTTTACCTTCAGTGGATTAATTGTTAAATGAATTGCGTTTGCATTTTATTGTCATTTTACTGTGGTATCAGCTTAATTGTAAATATGGTGTTACATAGTGGAAGACAATAATAAACAGAATTATGTACTCAGTGATCAGATTTAAGAAATTTCTAACTCTGAGGAAAGATTTTCTTCTTAAACTGTCTCTTGCTATTCTTTTTATGTAGGTTTTGATTGATTTTACCTCAATTATACATTTCTCTCTGGAGCCCAGATGTTGTTCATGCTTTAGCAAAGTGGGCTCCTGTTGTAAGAGGTTTAATGAGATTTTTTTGTTCTAATAGGTTTCTATATAATTTCTTTTAAAACCAATAACATGTGAGTGGGATGTCAAACATGGGATGTACTAGTGCATTTTCACTACCCTGTGTACGAAAGAACATTAATTTCTCTCTCATTAGATACCATTTTTGTATGATGAAAATTTTCAATCTTAAGGAAGCTCCAGAGACGGTTCCCATTGGTCTCTCCTAACATGCATTCATCTCAGTAACACAGCTGAAAAGGCAGCAGGAGTAGCCATCTGTGGTTGGATCTCATTCTGAGTGGCAGAGGGTGGAAGATTTCTGACCAGAGTCTTGACTGTATCTCATCATTCTCGTGAGATAATTTATTAGATGGCATTCAAATAGGGATGGATTAAAATCTGTTCCTTTTGCCCATGTAATCTGAACCGATTTTCAAATTATGTAAAAAAAAAGTAACTATTTGATAAATTCTAAAGAGTATTAATGAATATGTATAATAAAGCTTGATCATAAAATGAACATATAGGAACCACTTACCTTAAGAAATAGAATGTTCAGGCAGATCGTTTGAGCTCAGGAGTTCGAGATCAGCCTGAGCAAGAGCGAGACCCCGTGTCTACTCAAAAAAAATAGAAAGAAATTAGCTAGACAACTAAAAATATATAGAAAAAATTAGCCGGGCATGGTGGCACATGCCTGTAGTCTCAGCTACTCAGGAGGCTGAGGCAGTAGGATTGCTCGAGCCCAGGAGTTTGAGCTTGCTTTGAGCTAGGCTGATGCCACGGCACTCTAGTCTGGGCAACAGAGTACTGTCTCAAAAAAAAGAAAAAAGAAATAGAATGTTACCAACTCACTGAAACTCAGTCTTTCTTTTTAATTGAAATATTTATATATGGTAAAATGTGCAAAATCTTAGGTATATAACTCATCAGCTTTTTTAATTGATACATAATTTTTGTATGTATTTATGATGTTTGGTTACATGCATAGATTGTATAATGATCAAATCAGAAGTCCTCTCTTCTAGCTATTTTGATATATACAATACATTGTTGACTGTAGTCCCCCTACTCTGCTATCAAACATTAGGACTTATTTCTTCTATCTAACTGTATGTTTGTACTCATTAACTAACCTCTGTTTACCCTCCCTCACACACACACACCTTTCCCAGCCTCTGGTGTCTATCATTTTACTCTCTACCTCCATGAGATCAACTTTTTTTAGATCCCACATATAAGTGTGAACACATGATATTTGTCTTTCTGTACCTGACTTATTCCCCTTAACATAATGACCTTCAGTTCCATCCATGTTGCTGCAAATGACAGGATTTTCTTCTTTTTTATGGCTGAATAGCATTCCATTGTGTATATGTATACCACATTTTCTTTATCCATTCATCCATTGACAGACACTTAGGTTGATTTCATATCTTTGCTATTGTGAATAATGCTGCAATAAATGTGGAATACAGATATTTTTTTTCCTTTGTACAAATACCTAGTAGTAGGATTCTGAACAGCTTTTTACAAATGTATACCATCTGTGTAAATCACCATTCAGATCAAGACATAAAACATGTCTATTAATCCAGAAAGTTCCCTCATGACCCTCCTTTTCCAGTGAGTAACCTCTTTCTCCACAACTATGCCTTTTCCTGACTTCTCTCACAATAAATTAGTTTTGTGTATTCTTGAACTTCATATAAACAGAATTATATAGTATGTCTTCTTTTGTGTCTGGCTTATTTCACTCAATATAAGGTTTTTGAGATTTATCCACTTTTTGGTATATATAAGTAGTTCATTCTTTTTTTTTTTTTTTTTTTTTTCGAGACAGAGTCTCACTCTGTTGCCCGGGCTAGAGTGAGTGCCGTGGCATCAGCCTAGCTCACAGCAACCTCACACTCCGGGGCTCAAGCGATCCTCCTGCCTCAGCCTCCCGAGTAGCTGGGACTACAGGCATGCGCCACCATGCCTGGCTAATTTTTTCTATATATT
>NW_012153396.1:3262837-3289199 GCF_000956105.1 Propithecus coquereli | reverse complement strand
TTTCTATTTTTAGTAGAGACGGGGTCTCGCTTTTGCTCAGGCTGGTTTCGAACTCCTGAGCTCAAACAATCCGCCCGCCTCGGCCTCCCATAGAGCTAGGATTACAGGCGTGAGCCACCGTGCCTGGCCTTTTGGCTATTGTTAATAGTGTTCCTGTGAACATGAGTGCACAAGTATCTAATAGTTGATTCCTTTTTATTGCTAAGCAGTATTTTATTATCACATAGATAAACCACAGTTTGTTCACCCTATTTATTTTTCAATTGGATTCTTGAAGCTTCTGGTCTCACCTGTCATATTCTCTGCCCCTTTCTTTCTCTCTTGTTTTCCTCCTTGGGCTTGTCCCCTTCACTGGCCCACTCATCACCTGCAGAATAAAATTTAAGGTCTGTAGTATGGCCCACATTTCCAGTCTTAATCTGCTTTCTAGCTTCTCTGTCCTTAACTGTCTCCTCACTGCAGCTGTGTCAGACCACCTGGAGCTCTCTAGCTAAACCAGAGATACTTGTAGTTCTCTGGACAAATTGTTCTATACTTCTGGCTCTTTGCATACATCATTTCTCCCTGACTAGAGTATCCTTCTGCAACTTGTCAGCTTACCTCCTGAAATAGTACATTTTGAGCATCACCTGATCCTTAGAGCCAGCCTTGGCCATACTACAGTAGTAACTATTTACTTATCTGTGGTCTTTTTTACCAGACTGTGAGCTCTTTGAAGGCAGTCGGCATCCATATCTTACTGATTTTAGTAACACAGTGACTATTTGTTGAACATAGATCAACAAACATAGACTCCTTCTCTCTTAGGCAAATGGGGATTTAGGATACTAGATGGACTTGATCTGGGGTGGGCTGGGAGTAATGGTACTTCAGTTTTTGGCCTGCTGGAGGGAGCCAATAAAGGCAGCTCAGAGACAACAATTTAGAGAAATTCTGAACAAAAATGCCGGGCAGACTCTCCAAAAGAGAAGTGGACTGAAGGGCCAAGCAGAGTAGAAGCCACTGGTAGAAGCCAGGCATACTAGAGCAAAAAGGTTTGAAGCAAAGGGTAAGGATTAAAATCTAGAGGAAAATGCCCTGGGACAAATAGGATATCCGCAATAGCTTTTTTCAGATTGGGAGCACAGACAAGGTGGAGTGTGAAAAGCACAATTTTCCCCTCCTAGCTTAATAAGTATTGAATAGGATCCAGCATTGGAGGTCAGGCAGGTCAGTTAAAAGAAAATATAGTATGTCTTTGGCTGAAGCCAGCAGAGGACTGGGACTCTGCCAGTTGCTTCAGTCTACAGGGTATGCTAAAAAGAAGGGTACAGCCCTTTAAGATCAGTACAGAGAGAAAAAAAAAAATCAGCGAAAGATGAGAATATTGAAGACTTGTAAGTACCGTGAGCTTCCTTGGCAAAGAAAGGGCTGTTCATCTAGTCTCAAATATAGCCAATCAGAGAAGGTAGCTGGAAAGATGGAGATATGAAGATAGCCTCTTATACCTTCTTAGCTGATATGTGTCACTATGTCTTTGAATGAGACCATTAAAAAAATCACCTGTTGGTGTTCTTCAAACTGGTGAGGCTGTTGGGGCTCAGGGAAAATGGGTCATTGTTTAAGATAGGAAGGAAGGGAGGGGGAGGGAAAGAGGTTAGGAAGGGAAGGAAAGAAGGAGTTATATCTCATTGCATACCAAGCTCTCTGCACCTGGGGCTCCTCCCAGGAGGCAGAAGGGAATCACCCCCTTGGGCCTCTCTGTTGTCCCTCCCTAGGGAAGCCTGGAGCACCTGAGGATAGGCAATGGCCTGGGGACAGGCACTGGATCCCACTCAGTCAACCCAGGAAGGGACAGCCTCTTAAACTTGTGGAAACTGCCTCTAATAGGTGGCTGCTGATTCTCTGAACACAAAACCCAAACAAATAACAAACCCAACTCACTGCATTGATATGCTCCCCTCCCCCTTTTTGCTTATTCTGAAGATCAAAAGCTTTAGTTCCCTCTGCCAAGGAGGGTCCTCGCTTTGGAGTTTTGCTAATATCTGTGATCTGTAATTGTCGTTCCTGATGCTAAGTGTTTTCTCTTCTTGAGTCATTTAGTAATTATCTACGGATTTGGCTAAACTGACCTAGATTTAGAACTCTTGAGGTTAGGACCTCCATGCCTAGTGCCACATACCTCTGTCCCATAACTCTTAGCTCTTTGGGTGCTCTGGGAATATAACTTGATTTGAAAAGCTCAGTGTTCTTTTTCATCAGAAATCCGTATTCTACTAAGGCTGACAATTCATTGTCTCCTAGACAATTTTGAGCCAGGATAACAAATTAGAGTTTGGGATACATTACAGATGATAAATGTGACTTCCTTAAAGGGAAATCCATTTGTTTTGCTTAGTGTTTCTGTGATTAATTACTTGCCAGATTAAATTGCTCCATAAAAATGCATAGTATTTTATTCGATTGCTCTTCATAGTGATTAATTAGGCCACACTGTTGCTTTATATGTTAATTATGCTGGCTTTTTTCCTGTTCTCTAGTTTAATTAATACAGCATTTATTTGGAAGACTGTTTTTGGGACGGGATGCTGTCTGTTTCAGGGGTAACAAAGCCCAGTGTTGCTTACAGGCTGGTGTTAGAGAGTAGTACTTCAAATTTTCTGAGTGTACTCTGTATCCATTATTTGCAAAAAATACACTAACTGCGAATGAGTTGGGCAAAGCTCTGTCTGGTTTTCCTATAGTTATTAAAGATGATATACTGAAGATTCTTAACTCCATTGAAAATTGATAATTTAGAGGAAAAGCTATATAGGGAAAGTTGTTGATGCAAAATGAACTATACAATAAGTGTAAAGCTAAATGGTAGTGGGGGCAAGGTTGGGAAAGATTGTTTCCTAGGATGCTGCAGGGTGCTGATGAGAAAGTCAGGCATATTTAGCATTTTTATTAATGATCTAGGGCTGAATTTAAACAAAGTGGTAATGAAGTTTGTAAGTGATACTGATTTGGAAATGTTTCCTACACCCCGGAGGGCAGAGAAATGATATAGATAGACCAGGAAGAGAAGCATCACAGAAAATAACCCAGCTATTCCTTTGGAAAAATGCACATCTGCTGAATAGAAATAGCATGAATAGAGTCAGGAAGATATTTTCCAAAGTAGATTTTCCAACAGTTCACTCCTAGGTATTTACTCAAGTGAAATGAAAACTTGGGCTGGACAAATGTTTACAGTGGCTTTATTCATACACAGTCAAAACTGGAGACAACCTAAATGTCTCTCAACTGAGGAATGGATAAACAAACTGTGGTACGTCTATATAATGAAATACTATTCAGCATGCAACAACATGGTTGAATTCAGCTGCATTATGCAATATGAAAGAATCTAGACTCAAAAGGCTACATGTGGTATGATTCCATTTATATTATGTTCTGAAAATGGCAAAACTATAGAGCAATTTAGATCAGTTGTTTGTAGGGGCTGAGATTGGAAGGAGAGGTTGACTACAAATGAGCACAGGGGAACTTTTGGGGTGATGAAATGGTTCTATATTTTGATTGTGGTGGTGATTACATGGATACATACATTTTTCAAAAGAAGAACCGTATACTTGTATTAAGGTTCTCCAGAGAAACAGGTCAATAAGATCTATATGGATATACAAGAGGAAATTTATTATGGGAATTGTCTCATGTGATTATGGGGGCCAAGAAGTCTCAAGATAGTTGTCTGCAAACTGGTGAACCAGGAAACCCAGTGGTGTATTTCAGTCCTAGTTCAAAGGCCTGAGAACCAGGCGAGCTGATGGTGTAATTCCTAGTCTAAGGCCGAAGGCTTGAGAACCTGGGGGCTATTGGTGTTAGTCCTGGAGTCCAAAGGCTGAAGAACCAGTAGCTCCTGATATCGGATGTCCAAGGACAGGAGAAGATGGATGTCCCAACTCAAGAAGAGAAAGAGAGAATTTGCCCTTCCTCTGCCTTTTGTTCTATTCAGGAGGGCCCTCAATGAATTAGATAATGCCCACTCACATTGGTGAGAGCAGATCTTCTTTACTCAGTCAGTCTAGGGATTCAAATGCTAATCTCTCTTCCAGAAGTGTAATACCATTTCAGACACACCCAGAAATAATGTTTTTCCAGCTATCTGGATATCCTTAATCCAGTCAAGTTGACACATAAAATTAACCATCATAACACTTAAAGCGGGTAAATTATACTGTATGAAAGTTATTCTTTAATTTAAAAAATCAGAAAAAGAAATAGATTGTCACAGGGAAGGGTGGGAGATGCAACTTTTGACCTTTGCATCCATACTTTACGTATGGCAACCTTTTGAAAATAATTTGAGTGACAGGACTTAGATTCCGGGGATTTGGATTTGCTTCATGTTGCTTACAAATTCCAAGGTTTTATTTGTTTGTTTTTGAGTGGGAGCAGGGATGGGTGGATAGGTTGTTGACGGTTTTCCTTAGATGTCAGTATTATATAAATCTGTATACCAATGAGAGGGTTATTTTGAGAAGAAAAGCACAGTTAAGGAACTCTTGGACCTAGTTGATAGCCATCAGACATAGGTCATTTCCCCAATTTATGGATTGAATCCAATTGTTTGGGTTCTGTGGATTTAGCTTTTGTTTTAAAGCTTTGTTTATTTGTTCTGTCTGGGCCCTCCCACTGTTGAACTGTTTGCTGTAAGACTTGGAATAGTGCCAAGGGATATTTCTATCCCCAAAACTAACCTCAGAGACAAATTCCATACCCCTCCGCACTTGGACTGGAACAAAAAGCTTCATCACACTATGGGCTTGTAAGGCAGATTTGCACAATGTCAGGGACCCAGGGATAGTGAACCACAAATGCTACACTATTGCTGATAGCTGCTGTGTCTCCTTTCTCCCTTTCTCCCATGTCTCTAGTAGTCTGAACTGTGTGTATAGTGTTTGCTTTTCATGTCCAAATTGAAGCACCTCCCTCAGTGCAGAACTATCTCTATTCAATCTCTAAAAATAACCCAGGGAGGAGGAAATTATGTGGTGGTAATAGTATTGTATTACTTGCAGCAATAATATTGAAAATAGCTCTATGGCTGCAGCTTAGTGTGCTAACTGCTGACTACTCTGAGCTGATGTGTGGCCATCATTTTGGCCCAAACTGGGTGGATTAGTTTTAGCAAGGTGCTGATTCCCTGAGTGACTTATGGAGCAAATGTCCCTGAGTCTTTCAGTGTTTTCAGCTGAATGATTTTCAGCACTGGACCTGAAGAGGCTACCGTGGCCCCCAACCAAGACCCCGTCAGTTAAAATCTCATATTGATGAGTAGCCTTTTTAAAAAAAATCTGCCCCTTCTCCTTCTACTGTGATAAATAATACAGATATACTAGATGAAGTCTCCTGTTGGAGGAGGACTCTATAATCGTTTTGCTCAGGGTTGAACTAAACTAATTTAAGCAGAAATGGGACTTTCTCAAATAGCCGTATATATCAAATGGCTATTGTTTTCTTATCCCGACTTAGCATGTTTACCAGTACTTAACGGGTCTAGCAAGTAGCAATTAAAAAGCTGTAATTAACCTTGTAAAAATGATAGGTTTTAGTAGGAGAAGAAATTATAAGATGACATTTTAAATTTTTGTAAATAAGTGATAATGAAGCACTATGAAATGAAGGTTTATGTCAGCAGTGACATAATCCTGCGTTTGTATGCCCCTTCATCCCAAAAGAGATTTAAAGTACAATTTAATGACTATTCATAGTAGACATAGCACTTCATCCAGCTGGGAAACAAAAGCCCATCTTGGCCAACACTTAATTGGTCATTAATTACTTATTATGCATTTCCTGTGTACCCAACCCTGTGTCCTCAGCTTCTGACTTGAATTGATGGTACCACGACTTGACAAGATTTCATAGGGTAGAATGCCATTGCAATTAGGACTTCAGAGGAATGGCTGAAGGCCAGGGTACAATCCTGTTATACCTAGGATAGAATGTGACCAGGACAGCTGTGCTCCCACTATAGCTCCTTCAAAAGCTCCAGGAGATGACAAACTACTGCTTACTACCCATTATTTGCTTCTGGAGAGTTTCTGAAGTGTTTCCTCCCTTCTTTGCCATCATGGCAGCTCAGAGAAGGAGGCCACATTAAGCACTAAATTTAACCAAATGTCTCGAGGACATGTGCCCACAAGAGTCTGGGAGTCTTTGACTCTGGTCAAGACTGGTGTTCTTCCTTTTGTCTGCCCTTTCAAGCAAGAGCTTTCTCCTAGATCAAGAATGTCTTTTCCCTCTCCCTGTCTTAGGTATCCTTCCGGAGATAATGTGTACATATGAAACTGTGTTTTGGTTTGGGTTTTTGTTTGTTAGTCACCTGGGAAATGCAAAATCCAGCATTTGTTCCTGATAAAAAAATTCTTAGCATACTAGGAATGGAAAAGAGCCTCTTCAGTCTGATAAAGAGCATCTATGAAAAACTTACAAGCTATCATCCTTTTCTTTTCTTTTTTTTTTTTTTTGAGACAGAGTGTCTGTCACCTGAGCTAGAGTGCAGTGGCGTCAGCGTAGCTCACAGCAACCTCAAACTCCTGGGCTCAAGCTATCTTCCTGCCTCACCTCCCAAAGTGCTTGGATTACAGGTGTGAGCTACCATGCCCAGCCAAGCAACTCAAAATGTATCAATATCAATGAGGCATTTTTCAAATTTTTCTTGTAATTTTTGCAGCCAGCTTTCATAATGTTGTCAATGACATTCAGAATCTCCTACGTATTTATTTACATTAGAAAAATATGTTAATTATTATTGATATTATGAAAAGTTTCCATTTCAACATAAATACCTGGCCAAGCAAGGTCACAAAATAAGCTTTTCCTTTTCTTGGGGCTTCACATTTAACTCATTCATATGTGGTGTAGTGCAGGTGAGCAAAACTCTTAGATTATTAAATTATTTCCTCAATTATTGAATATTTTATGTTTTTGATTATTGCTTTCATTTCAAGAAGATCTTGAGTTGGAATTAGCAGTATAACAAATCTTTGTAAACTTTTCTACAGCTCAACCGATGAGCATTGGCAAAGAACTCCAAGCCATTAAATTCATTGTCTTCTAATTCCTTCAACCTTTCTATGAACTGGTGATACAACATATGCAGGTATATACCAAATGATTTTAGCAACTGTATCCATAACACTTTCTGTAGAATCTGCTTTGGAATACTGTGCACAAATATTTTTAATATGTACCATGCAGTGGAATGAAGCAGAAGGGAAACATCAGTCTTGTTTTAAAATTCCAGTAAATCCGAATCTTTAACCTAACATAGCTAGAATACCATTCATTATGGTAGAATTTTTTTTTTTTTTTTTTTGAGACAGAGTCTCACTGTGTTGCCAGGGCTAGAGTGCCGTGGCATCCTAGCTCACAGCAACCTCAAACTCCTGGGCTCAAGCAATCCTTCTGTCTCAGCCTCCCAAGTAGCTGGGACTACAGGCATGTGCCACCATGCCCGGCTACTTTTTTCTATATATTTTTTAGTTGTCCGATTAATTTCTTTCTATTTTTAGTAGAGACGGGGTCTCGCTCTTGCTCAGGCTGATTTCGAACTCCTGAGCTCAAACAATCCGCCGGCCTCCCAGAGTGCTAGGATTACAGGCGTGAGCCACCACGCCCGGCCTGTGGTAGAATTTAAAAAAAAAAAAAAATCTAGTCAAATTCTTCACTGGCAGATGTGAAAGATTCAAAAATATTTATGCCCTGAGTTCAGGTTTTTAGGCTGTGAATTGGCAACATTTCTTTATATGTTTCAAAGTCCTTTAAGACAAAATGTATAAAAAATATTAAATTGAACACTGTTATCTAACTCTAAAGAATCTAAAGTACCTGCAATTTAAAAAATTTTGGATCAGTTATTTTTTTTGTATTTTTAGAGATATCTTATATTCTATAGGCAGTTCAGTGGCTTAATCGAAGATCTTTTGCTTTTTATAAAGTGTCTCTTTTAGTTTTTTCCTCATTTTCTGACAAAATGTCCATAACTGAAATAATTTTTTACCATATCTCCATTTAAAAATGATTGTAGCAGCCAAAGATAAAAGCTCAGATCCTGTTAAAAAATCATTAAAAATTTTTGATTTGACATTTAATTCTGATTCAAACAACCTATTTTTAAATTTTTAATGTTTTAGTGTTAAGAAATTTCTTATTAAATTGACTTTATATTTGCTGAAAATGGTTCTTAATATTGTTCACTTTAGTATCATCTCAAAACATTTTTTATACAACAGCCTTTTCATTTTGCCCTGCTGAAACACATTGCAGTTGGCATTCATCATGAAACTTGCAAAATACCTTCTTCTGGGTCTATGTTTTCTTTACTGCAATAAACATTCTGAACGTAGTACTATTTTCTACATCTCCACTCAATTTGCATCAATAATATGCCTTCACTTTAAACTTAAAAATCTTTTGACACTTACATTTTAAAGCTAGAAACAAAATTTAATTATAATTAAACAATAAAAAGTATTTTACCTTAATTACCAATTCTGATTTATTTAAGTATCACTATAACTTGATGGTTCTCAACTGATGTGATTTTGCCGTCTAGGGAACATTTGGCATGTTTCATTTGTTACAACTTGGGGAACCAAGGATGCACTCTTGGCATCTAGTGGGCAGAGAGGCCAGGAATGTTGCTAAACTTTCTACAATGCCTAAGACAGCCCCTAACTATAAATTAGCCTAAAATGTGAGTAGTGCTGAGGTTGAGAAACTCTGCTATAATTCATGTTATTCATAACATATTAATTAAATATATTATATTGTTAAATCCATATGTAAAAAGTCATTTGAACTGAGTCAGTCCATTGACATCAACTAGATTGATGATGTGTTTACATATAGTACTAGAAATATAATACACATGCCTGACACGTGTACTGTAATACAGCAGTAATATACAGTGCAGTTATTAAAATGAAATGTAACCCCACCAAAACAATAAAGTTGTAATTAATGAAACAATGTTTTATACTGCTTTAGTTTTTAAAATTTAAACTAATAAAATTAAAAATTTAGTTCCTCAGTTGCACTAGCCATATTTCAAGTGATCTGTAGCCACATGTGGCTAGTGGTTACGGAACAGGTCTAGAAGAAGATCTGAAATGGTGGGTTGGCTAAAAAATCCTCACACTGTAGGGTAGGAGGTGGGAATAGTTTACTCCTTACTCACCTTAGGGTTTGAAGTATGGCATAGGAGCCTGATTTAGCATGGTTTTTACAGCTACTCTTTTTCTATACTTGATTCAAAACATAGGGAAATCAACACATTGTTTTATTAGAATATCATGCTAGGTTTTAACTTTGCGTTTTCCAGGGACAGTTACTGCTGAAAAACGGGCCTGACACTGGAGCTTTAATAGCTTCCCAGCTATTCCTCTGTATCACTAGAGTGAAACTGCAGAATCAAAACTATTGTCCTGGTTCCTGAGCTTCTGTTCACACTTTGTTGAAATTAGGAAGAGAATAAAGAAGTATTCACCATAACTACTCAGTAAAAACTACCTTCTTGCTTAAACAGCACCTTTACATAGATCTAAAAGAGCAAGGAGTTCAGAATATAGCAAATTATAGAAATATTTAAGTGTTTCTGAGTAGGATACACTTAAAGGAAACAAGCCTTGTTTCCTTTGTCAAACAGGATGTCAAGTCGTTTCCCCTTTGGTAGACATTTAAAGCACAGCTTGGTAGCTCTCTGAGGTCTAGTGTTATGAAACTGTCTTCTTTCATCCCTGCTTGTTCCATCTTAAACTGAAGGCTTTAGTCTAGACAGGTGGAAAGTCAGATATAGAATTAGTTCAAGGGAAGGGTGCCTTGTATCATGGAGCATATAACTGACTGTTTTTTTTTCTAGAAGAGAGAAACTAATGTTAACTGGTAGAAAGTGCTGTTTTATCCTTAACTATTTCGAACCTACATATCTGATTCTTTGTAGCTCCCTATGTGAACAAGCTTCAGAGTTTTTACTATCAGCATGATCTTGCCTCTTGAACTTCATACCCTACCTAGAGATCCCATGCGTACCTCAAACTTGACGTTCTGAAGCATATGCCTATTGCCCTCCCCCTACAATTTAAGAAGCTTTTCCTCTTATGTTTACTATTTCAGTTAATGGTGTCATCATGTGTTCAGTTGCCTAAAGTAGAAATCTTAAAGTTACTTTAAATTCTTCTCTCTCCATCATCTAGTCGGTAGGTTCTTTCAGCTCTACCTTCTAAATATTTCTCAAGTAAATTCTTCCTCTCCAGTTCTACAGCCACTACTTGAGTTTAAGGATTCATAATCTTTCATATTACAAGAGCCTCTTAACTGTTCTTTCTGCCTTCAGACTTTCTCTTATTTCACTATTCAATTTATTCAATCACTAAAGTTGGATTTCAGAAGCATAGATCTTTAAACTGGAGTATATGTTGGTAGCATCACTTTGAGGGCAGTTTGGCAAGTATCTAGTAAAGTCAAAGTTGTACAAACCTGATGACCTAGTAATTTCATCCATAGGTATATTTCCTTGAGAAACTTTCTCAAACAATGATATATAAATAAGAATATTTATTGAAGTATTGCTTATAATACCAGGAAAAAAATTGGAAACCACCTACATTTCTGTCAATAGGAGAATGAATTGTGGTATATTTACACAATAGAATATTACACAATACTGAAGCTTGTCTAAAGCTACACAAATCTATATAAATCTCACAAATATATTGAATAAAAAAGTAAGTCACAGAATGTATAATAAGATAACATGTACATAAAGTTTAAGAACACAGAAAAATGATATGTGTTGTTTAGAGACATTCATATTTAGTAAAAGAATAAAGCTGTGTATAAGAATGATAGGGGAAAAGAAGGACAGATATGCAATCAAAAAGGGATACATGGAAGGTTTGAAAGGTATTTGCAATGCTTTCTTCAGTTGGATGGTGGTTATATAAGCATTCACTGTATTCTTTTCTGCTCCTTTTTGTACATCTGAAATATTTCACTAGGAAAACCACCAGATTTTAAATCTTACTTGATTCCTTATCATTGATAGGGATAGGATAACACTCAAATTTTTTGTGTGACACCTTGATCCCAGCCTACTTTTCTATCCTCACTTGCTATCACTCTCCCATGTATCCAAAGATCTGGCCAAATTAGACTTGGTCACAGAGTCTCAAATGCCATACCTCTGCGCACATGCTTTTACATAGAATGTCTTCCCAGTCCTCTTTTCACGTACCAAAATCTTGTTTATGCTTTAAAATCTAGTTTAGATGTAACCTTCCTTGAAAGTTTCCTGAATTCTTTGAGGCAGGACAATGCACACCTGCATTGCCAAGGACTTTGTGCATTTCTCTCTTAGAGCGTTTATCACATTGTGGTATGATTGTTTACATGTCTGTCCATCACTAAGTGCTGAGCTCCTAAGGACAGGGACCATGACCTTTTTTACTTCTGTGATCTCTGCCCCAGCACAGTGCAGTATAGTATAGTAAATACTGAATGAATGAATGGGTAGCTGGAATGAATGGTTTCATCTTCCAAGGCTTTATATTGCCATCACTGTCTTCAGGAATCATCACCTGACCTCAGGCCCTAAACTAGGGAAAAGGATATTGAGATGCCTAAGAAGTGCTTGAAGGGCTTACCAATGGTTGTGCTCCCTAAATGTGTCTGTGGTACCCCATTATAAAAGTCTGCTTCAGATCCTAATAGACAAGAGGAAATATAGTCTTGACAGCTCCTGGATTAACCTAGTATAGCCAGCAAATATGCTTTGGAATTGTTACCAGAAAGTCCCCTTTCTCAGTGATGAACTGAATTGTTTATCCCAACATAGTAGAATTTACTGACTTCCAGTTCCCTCCAGAGTAACAAGAGGACAGCTGAAAGGTTTGAATTATCCAAAATGGGAGTTTGAAACAACTAAAGCCACTTTGAAGTGAATTATTGATAGCATTATGCATTGTTTTTCTTTAAGTAACAAGTCAAGGCAATTAATGCTATTTTTATCTTTGCGGATTCACTGAATTATAAGTGATTTTAAAGATGTCTTAAAAGAAAACTTTCTCTTTGGCTAAGTGGTGGGTTGTTGTCATTTACGTAAGGTAGAGGCCCTGTGGAGGAATCTCTGTGCGTTCTGATGCTGTTTCATGTGCCACTGGTGTAGGTGTTTGGATGCCTTACTGCTCTTGGCAGTAAGTTGCTTTCTCAGGCTTTTCATGGGGTTAAAGATTCTTTTTTGGGTTTCTCACCAAGGACCTTCCCAAATGTATATTATTATCTTATAAACCAAAAAAGAACCAAGGACACTCTTATAAATAACAGGCAGCTGCAAAGCAGAGCCATTTAGTCTCTTCAGTGTGGTTTGGTGGAGATCAGAGACTAGAGACTTCAGTGTGGCTTTAAGGGAAGCAGCTGCATCACCAGCTGGAGACTGACACACTGCAGAGGGTGGGCACAGCAAAGCTGAGATCCATCCACTACCATATGAGCCTGAATGGCTTACCTTCAACTGAAAAAATTGCTTTGTGTTTACATTTAGTTTAGGGGAGAGGAGGTACAGAACCTGCCCTAGCCCCTTTCCATGAGCATCTTTGAGTCAGCACTGAGCAAACAGGTGTAAACAGGGCTCCAACAGGCAGAGGTCTCATGGCTTTCACAAAAGTTGTCCTGCTCCCCTTTAGCTGGAAAAAATTTAAAATGAGACCCTTGGAAACTATTTAATATACCTCTTTTCTTTGATTTAGTGGAAAAATTTGACTGGTTGTTTATTGAATGCATGAACCTGATTTTAGTAAGGTTTCTTTCATTCGATTTATTAAAAGTTGGGTATTAGTCTCTATAATAAAATGTGCCAGCACATTCTCACCTTTCCTTGCCTGATTAAACTAATTCATATTTCAAGACTCTACTCAAGCACCATCTCCTTCAGGATATCCTTTTGAAGCCCACAGCATGGGCTAACTATCCCTCCTCTGTGCTCCCATGATACCCCTTGTCTACTTTTTGTCTGTTTTAGCCTGTACCACACCATAATGAAATTATGTGTCTGTGGTTTGTATCCCTTCCATCTATACGCTCTTGATATTTTGAATCATATTTTATTCACCTCCCCCATTGCCTAGCACAATGCCTGCACATAGTAGGTATTTGGATGTTTGTCTAACAGCCCGAATGATCAAGAGTCATGGGTAGTGCCGGTAAACCATTAACTTCAGGTAACATAGAACTTTCTTCTGGGGACAGAATGTTCCTTGACTATACAAGAAAGCAATCAATTTGCAGAGTAAGGGAAGAGGAGAAAATATAGACGTTCTCTCTTTCTAAAACAGTGCTTATAGTGTAAACAAAGTTCTGTATTCACTTCAAAACTAAATTTCTCCTTTTGGTAGCATCACCTTTTCAGGAGGGGAAAAGCTACCACTCTTTCTGGCATACTGAAGAGAAAGCAGCTAATAACCTCTTTGTGAGCATAAAACAATTATACCTAGCCTCCTGTAGTGACAGTCTGCCAGAGCCAACTGCCTCACCCCCCACATGGGCTTCATTTTCTTACTCTGGAATTTCATAGACTCTCCCCTAAAGACCTTCATCTTGTTGCACTATTATGATGAATGTTTGGATTTGGCTTTCACCCCCTGCTTTACTAGCTATTACTGGAGGTGCTGTCAAAGAATCGGGCCCCAAATTTATCCTCCCATTAAGTCCTCTCCTGGGCAGCGCTGCTTGGTCTTGAGTAGTAGTCATCTAGTTTCCCCTGCTTTTCCTACCTCCCACTGCCTTTCAATGTAAGGAAACCGCAGGCCCTGTTGTAAACAAAGAGCTGTGGTAGAAAGTAAGATTGCAAATCAGTTTCTACTGCCTTTTTGTTTGCTCTTGTTCTAGGCCTAGAAAGAAGTACAGATATGAGTGCCTGTGTGTGCATGTGCTGGGAAACCGCCAGTGTCAGTTTCAGTCACAAGCCCAGTCCGTGGCATTTCTTCAATTGGCTGGTCATGTCTGTCTCCTAGCAATGTCTTTATGATCTCTTCTCTATAATAAGTAGAGATTTATTGGTTTCTGGACACGGGCCTACCTACTTCTATCTATTCATATCTACTCCTCTGAGTGATAGACATAATGGTCTTTGATTAGTTTTTTAAATGTTATATGATTTTTGAATTTGTGTCCATGGCTACTCTTACAGTCTTCCCCTTGTGAATGTTTCTGTTGAATAAAAGCTTTCTGGGGGCCGGGCGTGGTGGCTCACACCTGTAATCTTAGCACTCTAGGAGGCCGAGGCGGGAGGATCACTTGAGCTCAGGAGCTCGAGACCAGCCTGAGCAAGAGGGAGACCCCGTCTCTACTAAAAATAGAAAAATTAGTGGGTGTCTTGGCACGTGCCTATAGTCCCAGCTACTTGGAAGGCTGAGGCAGGAGAATTGCTTGAGCCTAGGAGTTTGAGGTTGCTGTGAGCTAGACTAACGCCATGGCACTCTACTCAAGGCAACAGAGTGAGACTCTGTCTCCAAAAAAAAAGTTTTCTGGGTCTCTGACTTAGTAGGTTGGCATTTGGTTTGTTTGGGGCTTTCATTTGGACTCTCAAAATTATTTGCAGAAAGAAAGATTTTGTTAAATAATAGCTACTGATTAGGTTGAGAAAATCTGACCCGTTTAGGTTTGTTGCAAACTCATTATTAATAAAGCCGATATTGAGGTTGTCATTAACATTGGAAAAGCAACATTCCTCAGTAATATTTCTCTGCCTGAGAAGAAAGTATATTGATTGCAATGAAGTTTTAACTTTTTCCCTTTTCAGAAGGGAGAGAGGGAGAAAGACACTATTAACTTAACTTAGGCAGAATGGGTCAATACTTTGGGCAGCTTGTTTATTCTTCGTTTTTTTTTTTTTACTTCTTGATTTACTAAACTATCCCATTCTCTTTATCTCACTAACAGAACTGCTACGCAGCTCCCTTTTCTGCTACCCATCCTCTCAAAGCTCCCTTCTCTAGCCAACCTCACCATCTGCCCTCGGTATCTACATCATAGCTTCTTACAGGAAGCCACCTGTGGTAGGGTCTCTCCGATGGCAACATAAGTCACTGCCAGAGCAGGTGAAAGCAGCCTGCTTTTTCAGAGCTGATGAGAAGGGCCTAGTTCTCTGTCACAGTGGGTGGGCGAGCAGCCAGGACCGAGGAATGCTGTGTCTCAGTGGTTAGCACCTGCAGGCTCAGAGCTGACAGTGCACTGTAATAAGATTCATCTCTGTTCACTTAACTGATGTGGGCTTTATGGTAAGTGTTTGCTTGCTTAATTACTTTGGCAGACTCACTGATTGCCTTTCCTGAGGAGTTCTAAAAGGTCCCTCTGGGATGGAGTATAAACCTGTTTCCGTGTCTTTTAATTTCATTCTTTTCCTGGAGTACTTGAAACCGGGACGTGATCCATATGGCCCACCGTCTCATCTCTCCTGTGCATGAACGTCAGGACCACTTCTATCTAGTATGGGATCCATGTGGCCCACACTGGACCACTTGAAAGTCCTGGCAGCCTTCTTCCTCTTTTTGCGCATGAGATCCTTATTCCTCCTTTTCCACCATTGAGGTTTATGTATGGCTCTTTCAGTTAGTTTGGGATCCATATGCCTCTTTTTCTCTAACTGGTATAGGATTCACAGAATATCTCTCTCCCTCCTCAGTCTAGCATGTGATATAAAGGTAAAATAATTTACCTTTATTTTGAAGTGTTGGGAAAAGAAGCCTAGATTAGTCAATTGCTCATTTTTCTGTCCTCCTTCCCTCTCCATGCTTAAAAAGTAAATGTCTTACAATAAATTGATTAATTGGGCTAATGGGAATGAGATGTAATTAAAATATTTCAGGTTTTTGTCTCATGCCAGCTTTTTAAAAAGTTCTTGGTTCATATTCAAGGGATTGGAATGTTCATCATTAATTAAAGTTATTTCACTTATTGGACTTCTGAGCTGATCCTCACTGCTTCAAAATTTCTTCTGGGTATGCATTAGGATTTTCTTGTGTCCTGAAGAGGGACAGAAAATCTAATACACATTTTCCCATGGCCTATTTTGCTACTTTGTATCTACTAGGTGTTTCTGAGAGCGTAGAGGGGTCTTACTTCTGGAGATAGGAAACCCAGGACCAAACCAATTCCAAAGGTTATTGAAGGTTTTCATTGTGTAGTCCCAGCAACACTGCCAGTAACTTCTGACCTGCTGCTAAAGACAGAGAAAGGGAATCTGAAGCACAGAGTAATGGATCTGAGCAGAGATCGGTTAATCTTGTAGGTTTTTAACTTTATGAAAGTTTTGGAGCCTCTTTTCATTTATTGAGAGAAAGATTTAATAAAAAATAGACATTTCTAAGCAGAATGAATTAAGTAATGCCTTTTATGGAAATGTAGATGGTCCATTTGACTTTTGTGGTTTTTTTCAACGCCTGTGGCTCATTCTTCCCTGTTTACATGCATTGTGATTGTGGAAACAGTGAAAAAATGTCAGGCTGATGCCTAAAGCAGAAATAAATTCTATTTCTCTCTTATGACAGTGCTAGAGGAGATAATTTAGCCAAAGTTTAAAATCCATGGCATCTTACTTGGCTTAAATCTATGGTATAGGGCCACAGTAACTAGAAATTAACTCATTTTTCAAGCAAAGTAGCTAGAACCAATTGCTTAATTTCCAGCAGATGATGAGGTGGATACCTACACCGGGCAAAGTCATGCATCAAAGTAGAAAGCCCAAACTGCCAAAATGCGTAGTCATGCACACAGCTTCAGAAAACTAGGCAAATGCCCCTCAGGCCGTTTACATGTACATTTCATATACATTAACCCTCTTCTGTTTCCCTCCAGCTTAATGAATTGTGAACCTTCACCTGCCTAATGCAGAGCTCTGATGAAAATATAGTCAGTGGGTGAATAACCTACCTGGTGTGACACATGTGCTGCTCACCTACAAATCAAGAGAAATGCTGACTCAAATCATTCCCAGGTTAAAATGTGAGGATTACTAAGGTGTAGTCAATGATACACATACTCTTTTCCACTCCCTTCAACCAATAAATTTATGTGCACAAATAAATCATTCTCTTTAGTAATTACTTAGGCCAATTTACGTAATTGGATCATTGGGTAAGGTAAGCAACTGCATGCACTGGCCAGTAGCTCATCCTTCCTGTTGGTTGTCAAAATGCCTTCTATATAGTAAGGTTCCATTTTTGTGTCTGTGGTCCTGAAGAGAATGATGACAGGAACAGTAGTTTAAGAAGGGGGATAATTGGCATGAAAAGGTTAAGACCTAATACTTAGGGAGTAAGTTATAGGGATCGTCCTAACAGGTCAGTTGCTGACATTTCGATTAGATAGTTTCAAAGTGAAAAGGTTAGGAAGTATTCTTTTTTTTTTTTTTTTTTTTAGACAGAGTCTCACTGTGTTACCTGGGCTAGAGTGAGTGCGGTGGTGTCAGCCTAGCTCACAGTAACCTCAAACTCCTGGGCTCAAGCGATCCTCCTGCCTCAGCTCCCGAGTAGCTGGGACTACAGGCACCCACCACTGCACCAAGCTAATCTTTTCTATTTTTAGTAGCGACGGAGTCTCGCTCTTGCTCAGGCTGGTCTCGAACTCCTGAGCTCAAACAATCCGCCTGCCTCGGCCTCCCAAAGTGCTGGGATTACAGGTGTGAGCCACCGCACCCGGCCAGGAAGTATTCTTATTTGAGGTTTTATTTTGTTTAATGTTAATCAGCAGAGTCTCTGAGGCTTGTAATGTACTGCTGTTAACAGGCATCAAGGGAAATTGCTTTTTTTGTTGTTGCTGAATTGGATGGGCTGAAGATTCATTGATTCCATGAAGAAGGAAGCTTATTACTGCATGAAATGGGAGTCTGTGAGGCAATTCTGAAGGTGAAAAGAAATATTAGTTTACAATTAAATAATTCAACCTCAGATGAACCATTTTAACCACTGTCACATACCATTCAGTCATACTTTTACCCCTTCTCAGAAGCCAGTCTTTTACCTGTATGTTTGAGTGTTTTCCATGTAGAAGCAATTACGGGTGTGATGGTCTTCTTGTCTTTTATCCCCAGATACCTGAGAATATACTCTATAGTATATCACTGACTGGTCTAGGAAAAGAAAGACCGCTTTGAAAAAAATTCCCTTCAGGGCAAGTTAGATGGTATATAGGAAAACACAGAGAAAGCTTTGGAAGTTAAATCCAACCAGATTGAAAAAACTGGTATTCAGAGAGGCTGATCTCTTGCCCAAAGTCATATAGTTAATAAGTGGAGGAATCAGGATTTTAACTCAGGTCTACTTCCTCTAAAGCCTTGCTTTTTTCTATTATGTGTACCATATTGTACAGGGAGGCAATGGTATTTTAACAGGGCCTTCAAGGAAAAATAAGACTTAGGCTTTTTAGAGGTGAAGAGAAATAGCAATCCATGTGAAGAAAACTAGGTAAATGAAAGGAAGACATCCATCTGTAAATGTTTAGCAAACATTTGAAAATACAAGATTATAGCTATCTTATAAGGTTGATGCTTAAAATTCAAAATTTTTACTAAGCTTCAGATATTCACCCATAAACAGACTCTTTAATGTAAATCTGGTAGCCTTATAGTAATAATTTTAGGGTGAAATATTTAAGAATCTTCTCATATACACCATGTTGAGTGTACCAGTTATGTTTCCTCCTTCCTTGGAATAAGAGCTACAGAAACTTTTCCTATAAACAACCTTTGCCTATTTTTCCCCTTTCTGCCCGAAGGATTTACACAGCAGCTTTTAGAGACAGTCTGCTTCCTTCAGGTATCTTAGTAATGAAACCATCACCATGTTCTGCACTTCTGGATGAAACTATTATTTATTTATTGTTTCATAAAAAACCCTTAGATGCTTTTGTCCATGGGAGATAGGTAAGATTGTGGGAAATTGCATTGTGGAGGATTTGCTTTAGATTTATACTGGATATGAAGAAGAATCACATATTCTCTTAAGCTATATTGCCTACATTGTTAAGGTAACATTTCCATGCTTATCTTGGATAAGTTGGGCATTAACTATGTGTCTCAGCCATCAACCACTCAGCACAGGAAAAGAGAGCTGCTTTACAGAGTCATGAGCAAGAGAGAATAAGTTAAAAATGGACCAAGAAATCCCCAGCCAGTTTACTGCTCAGCCTTGCTGTTCCATCCGTCTACTTCATTTTGCTTTAGTCTGTATAAGTGACCTCTGTCTTAAGCAGTCAGAAGTTGACAGTTGCATTGGAGGGTGGCCCAGATTCCTGCCCTTAGAAATGCACTGGGCACAGAGCCGTCCCTCACTGTGGCTGGCTTTAGCAATTTCCCTTTACTATGACGTTGTCTATTTCTTTTTCCCTTCCCCTTTGGGGCTTTCTAATTCAGTGGCACTGGGGGGCCCAATACCACAATATAACACTCTACTCCACTCCTCACCGCATCCTCCCCACCCCAAAACAAACAAACAAAACGTAGGCTTACTTTTAGAAGATATTAAATTTCTTTAATAAGAAATGCCAGCAAGCTTTCTTCTAGCCTCATGGTATGACTTAAGAGGAAGAGAAAGCTTTATTGTCTTCAGTGACAACTTGGGTTCCTTCTTTGGAGGACAGCTGTTCATGTCTGAGTCACCTTTTCTCCTGGAATAGGGCTAAAATATTTTTGTTATTTTCATACTTTGGGAGAATAGCTCATGGTCATGGATCTCCCCGAAGTACAGAAGCTTACTTGTGGTGAGACTGGACAGAATCTTCCTAGACTTTCATTTATTCATTCATTCAATTTTTAAAATTGAATCAGGGCAGAGCACAGTGGCACGTGACTAGTGTCAGCTACTTGGGAGGCTGAGGCCAGAGGATCACTTGAGCCTCGGAGTTCAAGGCCAGCCTGGGCAATATAGCAAGACCTCATTTCAAAAAAAAAAAAAAAAGAATCAGTGTGCCAAGCATTTTGCTAAAGTCCTGGGTATTTCTTGGTAAGCAAAATAAATTTGGTCCCTGCTCTTATGGAGTTTTTAGATCCAGTTTCAGGAAAACTGGAGGTTTGGTTAGAAATTATATTCCCTTTTCCCACTAAGTTCTACCTTAGTACTCCTTTCCCTTTCCTTGGGCCTTATTACTCATATTTTTTTAAATCCTTTTCCTAGTTCTGGTTGGTTGTGCCTTTCTCTCTCTCTCAATAATGTAAGCAGCTCCAGCTTTTGTTAAAAGAAAATATAGTCAAGATTGTTGAGAATAAGAGAACCTTTCTTCTCACCTGCTAACTCCACCCCTAACATACTATTGCAACAGCCAAAAGTTGACATCCTTTGCCAAATGCAATGCAGGATTTTTAATTTAAGGATATCACGCATATTACAAGGAGTTAAACTGTTCTCACCATAGTCAGTGGCCCAGTGAGCTTGTTTTCCTCTTGCCACTAGCATTACTAGCATATACAAATTTTAGAAAATTTCTCTTGGTGAGTAAATCACCCCGACTTCTGTGATTTCCACATGGAATTGGTTGGGAAAAGCAGCCTGCTCAAGAACTGCTGGGTCAAGGAGGCCTTACTAATTCAGATATAATACAATTCATCCATTTATACTGTACAATTCATTGGTTTTTAGTATAATCACAGGGTTGCGCAACCATTGCCACAATCTAATTTTAGAATATTTGATCTCCTCTGAAAGAAACCGTGTACCCAATAGCAGTCACTCACTTTCTTCCCTAACTCTCCTTCTAGTCCTAAGCAACCACTAATCTACTTTCTATCTCTACAAATTTGCCTATTCTGGACCTTTCCTATACGTGGAAAGATTATACAATTTGTGGCCTTTTGTATCTGGCTTCTTTGACTTAAATAATGTTTTCAAGGTTTATCCATATAACAGTACTTCATCCCTTATTATGACTAAATGATAGTTCATTATAGCTAGACCACATTTTGTTTATCCATTTCTCAGTTGATGGACATTTGGGTTGTTTCCACGTTTTGCTTGAAAATAATGCTTGCTATGAGCATTTGTGTGCAAGTGTTTGTGTAAACATATGTTTTTATTTTGGGGGTATATACCTAGTAGTGGAATTTCTGGCTCTTATGGTAACCCTATATGTTTAACATTTGAGGAACTGCCGAGCCACTTTCCAAAATAGCTGTACCATTTTACAATCCCACTAGCAATATATGAGGGTACTGATTTCTTCACATCCTTGCCAATGTTTGTTATAGTCTTTTTGATTATTATTATCCTAGTGGGTATGAAGTGCTATTTCATTGTGGTTTTTTTTTTCAGCATATTATGGGGGTACAGATGTTTAGGTTACGTTCATTGTGGTTTTGATTTGCATTTCCCTAATGACTAATGATGTTGAGCATCTTTTCATGTCTATTCAGATGCTTTGTTCTTTTAAAAATTGAGTTATTTGTATTTTTATTGTTGAATTATAAGAGTTCTTTATATATTCTGGATACAAGTCTTTATCGGATAAATAATTTGCAAATATTTTCTTCTGTGGATTATCTTTTCACTTTCCTTTTTTTTTTTAAGACAGAGTCTCACTCTGTTACCTGGGCTAGAGTGCAGTGACATCATCACTCACTGTCACTCCTGGGCTCAAGTGATCCTCCTGCCTTAGCCTCCCGAAGTGCTAGGATTACAGGCATAAGCCCCCATGCCTGGCCTCCTTTCACTTTCTTAATGGCATTGTTTGCAGCACAAAAGTTTTTAAACTTGATAAAGTCCAAACTGATTTTCTTTTGTCACTTGTGCTTTTGGTGTCATATCTAAGAAACCATTGTCTAATACAAAGTCATGGAGATTTACTCCTGTGTTTTCTTCTAAGAATTCTATAGTTTTTAGATCTTACATTTAGATTTGTGATCCATTTTGAGTTAATTTTTATATGTAGTATAAGGAAGGGGTTCAACTTCATTCTTTATCATGTGGATATCCAGTTGTCCCAGCACCATTTGTTGAAAAGAGTATTCTTTACCTCATTTGATTGTCTTGCCACCTCTGTCAAAGGACAACTTTAATCTTTTCATAATGGCCATGTTTTCCCATTCATTTTCCACTCAAACCTTCTCTTCTTCCTACTCCTCCTCTTCCTTTCAAGTCCCCCTTTTCAAATTATTCTTTAGCATGAAAGCTTTTGGTTTAAATACCTGAAGGGCTGAGATTAGATGAAAACCAACCTTAAGATGCCAAATAAAAGGGAAAGAAAGAGGCCTATTTCTTTGCCACATATGGAGCCTCTGTAGTGCTGCGCACTCTGCTGTCTGTTCAGACATTGTCTCTGTTCAGTATGCGTGTCTTCTCTATGGCACAGGCTACTCAAAAGCCCCTACAAGTTCTCTCTTTACTAAAGAGAAAGAATGTATTTCTCATTAGTAAAGGCCAAAGAACCAGGTCCACTTTGCCTGAGAAGCATGTAACCCATATGGCTACATTTGTAGCATTTGTATTAATAATTGGAGCTTTTGTAGCATGCGATCTCAGAGTGATCCACTTACAGAGGTGAAGGAAACAGTAACATAATATAAAGGGTACAAAGAGAGGAAATCACTGCAGGATGAGATGCTGACTTGTCCGCTCTACTACTTTGCTAAAGACTGACTCTGGGCTGGGGGAGGTGGTTCACCCCTGTAATCCTAGCACTCTGGGAGGCCAAGGCGGGAGGACCATTTGAACTCAGGAGCTGGAGATTAGCCTGAACAAGAGTGAGACCCTGTCTCTACTAAAAGTAGAAAGAAATTAGCTGGACAATTAAAATACATAGAAAAAATTTGCCGGGCAAGGTGGCGCATGCCTGTAGTCCCAGCTACTCAGGAGACTCAGGAAAGAGGATCTCTTGAGCCCAGGAGTTTGAGGTTGCTGTGAGTGAGGCTGACGTCAGGACACTCTAGCCCGGGTAACAGAGTGAGACCCTGTCTCTAAATAAATAAATAAATAAAAAATATAGACTGACTCTGGATTTGCAGTTGCTTTGCCCAAATGCCAGGGTTCTTATGGAGAATAGAACATCTGTATGTTAGTCTGCTCAGGCTACCATAACAAAATATCAAAGACTAGGTGACTCAAACAACAAAAATGTATTTTCTCACAATTTTCATGCTTATTGTATGTCAACAATGTACTATTCCCAGGTACTGTGCTAAATGCTGAGGTAGATCTGTCTATCTTACTATTCCCATTTTTTTCCTCTGGTGAGAATAGCTTGTCAAAATCAGTCATAATAAAAAGTGGTCAAACAGAATTCCAAACCATGATTTTTTTTAAAGTTTCCGTCTTATGTTTTTGTTACCTGTTCTATAATTCTTTACTATCAATAAGGTATAAAAGAAAATATTGATTTGTTATGCTATATCATATACACACTTGTTTTTTTTGTTTGTTTTTTTTGTTTTTTTGAGTCTCACTCTGTTGCCTGGGCTAGAGTGCCGTGGCATCAGCCTAGCTCACAGCAACCTCAAACTCCTGGGCTCAAGGGATCCTTCTGCCTCAGCCTCCCAGAGTGCTAAGATTACAGGCGTGAGCCAACACGCCCAGCCCTACACACTTGTTTTAATAAGCTTTTTATTTTAGAATAATTTTAGATTTACAGAAACCGTGCAGTAATTCAGAGAGTTCCTGCATACACTCAGCCTAGTTTCCCCATCTTAATGTTACCATGGTACATTTGTGAACACTCAGAAACTGACATTAATACATTACTATTAACTAAACTCTATCTTTTATTTAGATGTTACCAGTTTATCCGTTAATGTCCTCTTTCTGTTTCAGGATCCAGTCCAAGGTACCATACTGCTTTTAGTTGTCATGTCTTCCAAGTGTCCTCTGATCTGTGACAATGTCTTAAGTCTTTTTTTTCATGACATTTACGGTATGAACGAATACTGGTCAGGTATCCTATAGAATGTCCCCAGTCTGGGTTTGTCTAATGTCTTTCTTATGATTAGACTAGGATTATGGGTTTTTGGAAGAATACCACAGAGGTAGAATGCCCTTCTCATAAGAATATACCCAGGATCACATGATATCCACATGGTATCACTGGAAATGTTAAGCACCATCATTTGGTTAAGGTAGTATTTGTCATGTTTCTTTACTGTAAAGTTACCATTGTTCCCATTTGCTACTCTATTCTTTGGATTAAATCATTGAATCTAGCCCATCCTCAGTGACAGTGGGAATTAAATGTCACTTCCTGTAGGGAGAAGTATCTATGTATACTATTTGAAATTGTTCTATAAGAAAGATGTCTCGGCCAGGCGTGGTGGCTCATGCCTATAATCCTAGCACTCTGGGAGGCCTAGGCGGGTGGATCGCTCAAGGTCAGGAGTTCGAGACCAGCCTGAGCAAGAGCGAAACCCCGTCTCTACTAAAAATAGAAAGAAATTAATTGGACAACTAAAAATATATAGAAAAAATTAGCCGGGCATGGTGGCGCATGCCTGTAGTCCCAGCTACTCGGGAGGCTGAGGCAGTAGGATCGCTTGAGCCCAGGAGTTTGAGGTTGCTGTGAGCTAGACTAACGCCATGGCACTCTACTCAAGGCAACAGAGTGAGACTCTGTCTCCAAAAAAAAAGTTTTCTGGGTCTCTGACTTAGTAGGTTGGCATTTGGTTTGTTTGGGGCTTTCATTTGGACTCTCAAAATTATTTGCAGAAAGAAAGATTTTGTTAAATAATAGCTACTGATTAGGTTGAGAAAATCTGACCCGTTTAGGTTTGTTGCAAACTCATTATTAATAAAGCCGATATTGAGGTTGTCATTAACATTGGAAAAGCAACATTCCTCAGTAATATTTCTCTGCCTGAGAAGAAAGTATATTGATTGCAATGAAGTTTTAACTTTTTCCCTTTTCAGAAGGGAGAGAGGGAGAAAGACACTATTAACTTAACTTAGGCAGAATGGGTCAATACTTTGGGCAGCTTGTTTATTCTTCGTTTTTTTTTTTTTACTTCTTGATTTACTAAACTATCCCATTCTCTTTATCTCACTAACAGAACTGCTACGCAGCTCCCTTTTCTGCTACCCATCCTCTCAAAGCTCCCTTCTCTAGCCAACCTCACCATCTGCCCTCGGTATCTACATCATAGCTTCTTACAGGAAGCCACCTGTGGTAGGGTCTCTCCGATGGCAACATAAGTCACTGCCAGAGCAGGTGAAAGCAGCCTGCTTTTTCAGAGCTGATGAGAAGGGCCTAGTTCTCTGTCACAGTGGGTGGGCGAGCAGCCAGGACCGAGGAATGCTGTGTCTCAGTGGTTAGCACCTGCAGGCTCAGAGCTGACAGTGCACTGTAATAAGATTCATCTCTGTTCACTTAACTGATGTGGGCTTTATGGTAAGTGTTTGCTTGCTTAATTACTTTGGCAGACTCACTGATTGCCTTTCCTGAGGAGTTCTAAAAGGTCCCTCTGGGATGGAGTATAAACCTGTTTCCGTGTCTTTTAATTTCATTCTTTTCCTGGAGTACTTGAAACCGGGACGTGATCCATATGGCCCACCGTCTCATCTCTCCTGTGCATGAACGTCAGGACCACTTCTATCTAGTATGGGATCCATGTGGCCCACACTGGACCACTTGAAAGTCCTGGCAGCCTTCTTCCTCTTTTTGCGCATGAGATCCTTATTCCTCCTTTTCCACCATTGAGGTTTATGTATGGCTCTTTCAGTTAGTTTGGGATCCATATGCCTCTTTTTCTCTAACTGGTATAGGATTCACAGAATATCTCTCTCCCTCCTCAGTCTAGCATGTGATATAAAGGTAAAATAATTTACCTTTATTTTGAAGTGTTGGGAAAAGAAGCCTAGATTAGTCAATTGCTCATTTTTCTGTCCTCCTTCCCTCTCCATGCTTAAAAAGTAAATGTCTTACAATAAATTGATTAATTGGGCTAATGGGAATGAGATGTAATTAAAATATTTCAGGTTTTTGTCTCATGCCAGCTTTTTAAAAAGTTCTTGGTTCATATTCAAGGGATTGGAATGTTCATCATTAATTAAAGTTATTTCACTTATTGGACTTCTGAGCTGATCCTCACTGCTTCAAAATTTCTTCTGGGTATGCATTAGGATTTTCTTGTGTCCTGAAGAGGGACAGAAAATCTAATACACATTTTCCCATGGCCTATTTTGCTACTTTGTATCTACTAGGTGTTTCTGAGAGCGTAGAGGGGTCTTACTTCTGGAGATAGGAAACCCAGGACCAAACCAATTCCAAAGGTTATTGAAGGTTTTCATTGTGTAGTCCCAGCAACACTGCCAGTAACTTCTGACCTGCTGCTAAAGACAGAGAAAGGGAATCTGAAGCACAGAGTAATGGA
>NW_012153396.1:3253789-3262787 GCF_000956105.1 Propithecus coquereli | reverse complement strand
CTCGAACTATAGGCACATGTCATTTGTACCCAGCTTATTTCAGAGATTTTTGAGAGGTAGATTTGATAAGACTGGGGGACCTTGGATGTGAGCTAGTGATGGAGAGGGACTGTTTGAAAATGATACTCAGATTTGGTTTGAACAGCTGGAAATAAAATTTTGGTTTGAATCAATTTACTAACAGGTGTGAAGGTGGCTTCTAGGCTTTGATGAAGCTCACCCTCTTCAGAGACTGTATTTAGCCATCATCATGGGTGGCCCAGCTTTACTGAGTACCCTGTTCTCCCAAGTTAGAGCAGACTACTTTTCTTTCTGATTGAAGCACCAGGGCCCCCTGGTGGACAGCTCCCTGGGTCCTGTTTCTTATCTGGAGGACTCTTGATTTTGTCTGGTTGAGGGTTTTTTCCTTAGTTCATTTGCAGAGCAGAGATGCTTGATTCTTTTCTCTGTCTGATAAATCATTAAACCTTCCCATTTCAGAGTTATCAGTTTACCCCCATTTGTGACCTCCTCATGTTCAATAAGAGAACAATTACCCTATTATAATCATTCTCATGCCCTAGTACTCTAAACCAGAAGGGTACTCAATCCTTATTTTTAACAGATTTATCCCCTTCTTCCATCTGGCATCATATTAATGTTAATTCTTTGTTTCAGAGCCATCATCAACCACTTTAACCCCAAAATTGAGTCCTACGCTGCTGTGAATCACATATCCCAGCTGTCAGAGGAGCAGGTAAGCCACTACTCTCCCCAGACCTAGGTGGTGGCTAGGACCAAGCAGTTGCCTTCTCTTTGGTGGCAGGGGGATTCTGTAACTGAGCTTTTAGCAGGGGTGGCAAGAGCTAGGCTGCTGAGAGGAATTAGTACAGGATTGGTTGATAGTACTTTTTATAGAGAGTGATGCCTTCTGCATTAGTACTATCTGAAGGGTTTAATTATATAGAAGATATATAGGTGAAAATCTGTGAATTATTGTTTTAGAGTGAACAATAAAGCATTTCTTTTTTAAAATTTTAGAGAATCATTTTGATCTTTGAAAATAAGAAATGAGAACTTAAAAATGGATGAAACTGCCAATTAGAAAAACCCTGAGTTCGGCTTAATTTGAAGCTGTTTGGCTCATTAAAACTTTGAGCCCTCATTGGGACAAATTTTCCTTAGTAATTGAGTTCCCTTTGCCTTGAAAAGTTATTTCTGAGGAGGTTTTTCTATAATATGGACTGAGTTGGAGATGCAGATAGCCTTGTGTGTTTGTTTTCCTTGAATCTGGCCTGATTTCCCCTTCTCCCAAAGTGTCTGCACTCAGCTCTGCGTTATATAAAAGTACAGATGGGGTGTTAGCATGGCATGGGATTGAACTTGATGTTTCAGAATGAGACTCATGAGTCCTGCTTTTAAAAGCACAAAATAAGACATCCTATTCACTTGATTGCTTTCCTTTCTACCCTATTCCCACATTGGAGGGGCCAGGGTATAGACTCCAAGCCAATAAGAAGACATGCATGCCCTCTTTTACCAATGCATCATTGCAACTGTTCTTTGAGCTTCTTGCTGACAGAGCTAGCCAGCCAGCCAGCTATGATATGACCATGTGTTCCAATGTTCCCAAAAGCTATTCAGTTTTCCCAGTGAGACACCAAGCAAGCCTTTTTCCTAACAGACAAGCTTCTCAGTGTTCCCACCCGTGGCTCTTTTCCTCAGCCAGATGGTTAGGACTCTATTAATCTATCAGTTGTTCCCTTTGACATATTTGTTCTCTTTCATGAGGCCAGCTGTGAGAATCCATCCTCACATTTAAAACTGCTTTTATAAATGGCTTTCATTTTCTTTTTCCTCTCTGCCTATGGAGCAGTTCTGAGTCCTGTTCTTTGATGCTGGTGCTGTCTGTGAGGTGCTTTGTGATGCTACCTTTTTCCTGTTCAACCAGTTCAGATCAATTTTACTGTATCATTTTTATGCAGAAGAACTCAACATCTTGAGTTTTGTATAGTGAGAGAAGGGGTGTCTTTCCTACTGCAGTGAGCTCCCATTAGTCTAAAGGCTTTTTTTTTTTTTAAGGAAAAAAAGGAAGACACACATTTGCGCTGTCAGCCACGTGCAGTATTCATCCCCCAGCAGCTTGGGAAGGTCAGGCTGAAATCTTTCTCCAACAGTAGCATCCATAGACCAATAATAAAAATCCTTCCTGGTGCATGAGGCAATCTATAAAAGGATGATTAGCAAGCACGTGTCCCCAGCCTCCTTCAACTTCTTTCAAAGTTAAATGAAGTGATGAAAGTGCCTATCAAAAAAAGTCCACAAGCCAGAGATAAGGTGATTTCTTTGGAGAGAGAGAGAGAGTACCTGGAAGAGAATGGGGAAGGCATAGCAATTCACGCAGATTTATTTACTTGATCAATAAATAATTATATTTCTACTGTAACAGAAGATGTGCTGCTAGGTAGTGGGGATCAGTGGTGAATAATCTAAGTGTAGTCCTTGCTCTCAGAGAGTTTTTGTATACTCATTACTTCTCTTAATCCTTTTCACATGAGGGCCTTGTGGAGGGTGATACTATTCTGGGACCCTTTTAAAAACTGCCCTCAAAATAATTGTTGCCTCTCTTCCTTAACTAACTTTGAAGGGTGCTAAATGACAGCATTATGGTGCACTTGGTTTTATTCTCAGTGCTATCAGAGGTATTTGACTGCCTTGTTAATCTCCAGCATGTGTTGGAGCACTTTTCTCCCTTCACTTATGAATGTTAATGTCAATTAATGTTAAGAGTATTCACAGCTTCCCAAAGAGCTAGCTTTGGGATGCAGTAGGGCCCTGCAGTTGTTAGTAGTAGACTGAGTAGAAAAAAAAAAAAATTAGGAACTTAATCCTTAGTAGATTCTACAGTACTCCTAAAATAAAACCTAAAAACCATGGATAGGTGTTAACTAGAATTTATAGCACTTAGTAAGTTAGCAGACAAGACAGGGCTCTTTGGTAGATCTGCTTGCCCAGCCTTCAATTTTCTTCTGGCAAGGATTTGTGAATTCTTGAATTCTGACAACCCCCAGATACATTCTAGCCTCTGTTTGAGACATTTCAAGGTGATGCATGTAAATCCATTATTGCATATTAAACAAAGCCCAGCCTCTCACACTGGGGTTTCTTTTCAGAGATCCAGAAGGTAGATCACATTTTTCTGTTAACTCTCACTGGCTTCATGGAGGGCAAAGGTTTTTAATCAGTTAATGCCTTCAGTGTGACTGAATAGGCATGCATTTTCTGGCGTAATAAACTGCATGCATTTTTATAGTGTCTATGCAGGTGTTGTATGTGTCTGGGGTTAATTGTGAAGCTTGTTCACTTTGACCTCTTTTTGTGTCTGTGATAGAATATACACAACATAAAATTTACATTTTAACCATTTTAAGTGTATAGTTTGGTGGCATTAAAATACATTTACAATGTTGTACAACCATCACCACTGTCCATCTCATCATTCCATACTGAAATTCTTTATCCGTTAAACCAGCGGTCCCCAACCTTTTTGGCAGCCAGGGACCAGTTTCATGGAAGACAGTTTTTCCATGGACTAGGGGGGTGGGGGGGTGGGGTGTCGTGGGTTGGGGCAGGTGGTGCGGAGCTCAGGCAGTGATTCAAGACCCATTTCCTAATAGGCCATGGGCTGGTACTGGCTGGGGCCTGGGAGTTGGGGACTGCAACATTAAACCATAACTCCCCATTCCCTCTCCCTCTAACCCTTGGTAACCACTGTTCTACTCCCTGTGTCTATGAATTTGACTATTCTAGGTACCTTAGTGGAATCATATAGTATTTGAACTTTCATAACTGGCTTATTTCATTTAGCATAATGTATTCAAGTTTCATCCATGTCGTAGCATGTATCAGAATTTTTTTTTTTTTTTTTTTTGAGACAGAGTCTCACTCTGTTGTCCGGGCTAGAGTGCCATGGCATCAGCCTAGCTCACAGCAACCTCAAACTCCTGGGCTCAAGCGATCCTCCTCCCTCAGCCTCCCGAGTAGGTGGGACTACAGGCATGCACCACCATGCCCGGCTAATTTTTTCTATATATTTTTAGTTATCCAGCTAATTTCTTTCTATTTTTTTAGTAGAGACGGTGTCTTGCTCTTGTTCAGGCTGGTCTCGAACTCCTGAGCTCAAATGATCCGCCCGCCTCGGCCTCCCAGAGTGCTAGGATTACAGGCGTGAGCCACCGCGCCTGGCCAGAATTTTTAAGTTTTTTTAAGACTGAATAATATTCCTTTGTATGTATATACCACATTTTGTTTATCCATTGATCTGTCTATGGACATTTGGATTGTTTCCACCTTTCGGATATTGTGAATAATGTTGCTATGAACATTGGTGTACAAATATATGTTGGAGTCCCTGCTTCCAGTTCTTTTGTGTATATACCCAGAAGGGGAATTGCTGAATCATAATGATAATTCTATGTTTAATATTTTGAGGAACTCCAGACTATTTTCTCAAAGTGGCTGCACCATTTTACATCCAGTTTCTCCACATGCTTACCAACATTTGGTGTTTTCTGTTTTGTTTTGGTTGTTTATAATAGACATCCTAATGGGTGTGAAGTGGTATTTCATTGTGTTTTTTATTTGCATTTCCCTAATAATATGTTGAACATCTTTTAGTGTGTTTATTGGCCATTTGTGTATCTTCTTTGGAGAAATGCCTATTCAAGTCCTTTACCCATTTTTAAATTGGGTGGTTTGTTTTTTTGTTATTGAGTTTTAGGAATTCTTTATATATTCTGGATATTAATTCCTCATTAGATATATGATTTGCAAATATTTTTCTCATTCTGTGGGTTGTCTTCTTACTCTGTTGATAGTGTCCTTTATTCACAAGATTTTTAAAATTTTAATGAAGTACAATTTGTCTATTTTTGTTATTGCCAAGAAATACAAATGTCATGAAACAAAATCCAATGTCAGGAAGCTTTTCCTCTATGTTTCCTCTAAGAGTTAAGTTTTAGCTCTTATGTTTAGATCTTTAGTCCATTTTGAGTTAAATTTTATAACATGTCATAATTATATGACATTAGGTAAGGACATTTTGACTTCTTTTTGTATTTGACATATCTTTATAGATTATGGAGAAGATACAACTTGCTTTTCTAAGAACTATGAAACTTCTCCCAGTTTATTCCCTATTGAGTTTGGTTTGTTTGTAGTACATCTTTTAAAATTGTCTTTCAGGGCCCTTGCCCACCCTCAACTGAGATTTAGCTCCTTTCTCTCTCCATGTGGCTTGTTGATAAGCATCCATCCCTACCTAGTAAAATCATTTTATATGTTCAGGCAAACTTGATCATCAAGAAATATGGATTCCCAAAAAAATGAAGCTAAGAAGTCAGAAGATTTAGAATGCATAGCAGCCTAAGTGGTTTCTCACTTAAGGAACTTTGAGTGTACTTTGATTCCTTCCATTCCTAGGGCTACTTTTTCTGTTTCCAGTTGTGTTCATATCCTCTTGCTCTCTCCTTTTTAAATGGGGACCACAAGTAGTGCAACCTCGGCACATCAATCTCCCTTGTAAGCCTTCCCAACTTCTGGTCTTCAGCCCCTCCCTCACCAGTGGCCTGCGCCCTGATTTTCATTCCCCTAGGAGGATAGTTGTCACACAACCTATATTTCATAGATAAATCCCAATGACCATTTTGTCTGTACTAAATAAATGTGTATGGTAGCTATTTAGGAAAAACTCTTGACCCCAAGCTAAATCTTGGGTTTATATGCTTTGAAGATACCCTGTCTTGATGAGGCAATGCGACCTTATGCTGAAATAGAAGAGCTTTCCGAGGTGATTCTTCTCCCTATTCTGTCCTACCGTAAACTCTTAGATTCTCTGTCTCCTCTATTCTTCCTTTTCAAATTAGGAAAAAGAATTTCTGTTACTATTGGCTACATCATGTTAGAGATGTATCCATGTATAAGAGGTCTACAATGAAATTTCTTGGAATAATATTAATTCACAGGTGGTTCTTAAGGCCCAAGAATGAATAGGCTTTACAGAGTTAGTGAACAACATGAAATTGTGTGTACAATTATGCATATGTCCTTTCTTTTTCCTTAAAGAGGTCCATCTTTCCTAAGATTCTCAACCAGTCTTTGACTCCCCCCTCCACCATTTTAAGAATCACCAGCTTAGCTGCTTTTGTGTCTCATATTTTTACTCCAAAGCCATCAGACGTTTGAAAATGTTCATTGAGGATCTCGAGCTCCTTTTAGGCTATTCACTATTTGTTTTGATTTTCAAATGCTATGACATACTGATTTATATCAGCTCCAACTTCCTTACAGTCAGGAGAAGCCTTCATAGCAGACCTTTGCAGAAGATTTTCTAGAGCCCTGAATATCTAGAGTACATAGTGGCAATTTAGGCAAAACCTTCTTTGAGCACCTGATTCCTTAAGCTTTCAGTTACATTCATCACCAATTTTATGCCTTTGAAATAACCTAGTGGAAAGCAAGTAAATTATTGGCCCACTCTTGCTTTCTTTAACCTTCATCCAGCTATCAGTATTTTTAGCATTTTGTGCATGCTCTGTGCCTGAGATTGTGCTAGGCATTGAGGGATACAAAAGGGCTTTTGCTCTCAAAGGACAGAGTAGTGCAAGAAATGGTTTAAGGCAACTTGTTATTGTCAGCCAACCAGTACTAGCAATAGGATCTGTAGCCTTTAAAGAAAGATTTCTGCAGGAGATGAGAAAAATGGTCAGAAAAGGCCATGCGGAGGAGAGAACTGAGTTTGGCCTTGAAAGAGGAAGGATAGGGATTGACTACATTGGCTATATTGTAAAATGTACTCTAAACCAGGACTTGAAAAGGACAGAAAGAATGGAGAAGAATTCCAGAGTTCCTGCGAGTCATGTCCTTGGGTCACAGAACACCCAGATGCTAGATGACTTAGAAATACAAGTCAGTCATTTAATCATAGCCTCCATAATCCCTAATGCACTGACTCTCATCCCCGTCCTAATTGTATTGCCTTTGATTCAGTTGACAAGCATAAAGACTTATGAGGAAAACCGAGCCTGATACTTCAGCTTCAGAGTTGTTGGCCCTTGGTGTGCTAGTAAATGTTTAACCACCACCAGGAAGGGTAAGTGGTGGGAAGGGTGGCTGATTTATAATGTTTGCTGAGAATGCTGCCACCATGGCCACTAATATCAGGCCAGCTGGCTCTAACAATTCTTGAAATTTAACAGTCAGCTCTCACAGGCCAAGCTTGTGTGAGCCAGCTCCAGCACTCAAGTGGTTGTTGAGGAGGACTGAGAGAAGCCGGCTGTAAAGCTGCGTGGCAGCATTTTCTGAGCAGAAGGTGAATGTGGTTCACTTTCCCCATGGGAGCCACCTGTATAAACGTTTCCCCCAGGGAAGCTTTGGATCTTAAATAGGGCAATTGAGGCCTCTGAACAGGCCACTCTGAGGACCCCTATAATGTTTTCTCATCTTGAACAGGGCCCAAACCATCATGCAAGGCAGCCTTGACAGAGACACATGCTGGAGAGCTGAGATTTAAGACTCTCACGATAGCCTTAACTAAGTTTCCTGTACTTAGCATCATGTTTTTCTGCAACAGCCCATAGTCTTGTACTGCCTCTCTGTAGCCACAAGTGGTGGTTGCTGTGGGAACTCTTATTGAGTGTGAGCATATCAAGCATTGGCCGTCTGACATGCCTTCTTTGTTGCCTTTTTTTAGATTCTGGCATTTCAGTTAACCTGTTTGGCAGAAAAAAAGTTTGGTATGAGTTGTTCGTTCACTGGATTCACTACATCCAGAAAGACATATAGTCAGAGAGGCAGAGAGATTTTTCTACAAGCTGCTTATCCTCAGTAATCAACTTTATGCTATAAAGGGCATCTTGAGAAGGCCCGCATAAGAGGGTGAGCTGAATGATTATGTGCTGCTAGAACGACCACTCTCTTACTTGGACCAGGAGATAAGCTGTACTACCACAGGCCCTAGATAGAGGAGAAAGTATTTTGGATTTAAAATAAATGCAAATATAAGAACAGAAAAAAAAAAAAATAAGCTAAAGGAAAAAAATTTTAAAAAAATAAAATAGATGCAAATAGATAAAAGGAAAGAAAAAAATAGTAGTTATTGAGCTGGGCATTTTTATATGGGCTATTTACTTAATTCTTACATCAATTATTTGGGGTAGGTACAATTATCATTTTATAGATGAGAACACTAAAGAGGATAAGTAATTCGTTCAGAATCACACAGCTGTTAGTGGTAAAGCCATAATGTGAACCTAGGTCTGTCTTTAGCTTTCTCATTTTTTTCAGGCTGGGGCATGTGTGACAACCTGAGTCTGTCAGATGTTCTGAAGGAAACAGTAAGCCAGAAATAGGAAGGTGGAGGAAGAAGCAGGGAGAGTGAAGATAATAGGGTTTATTCCTGGGGGATGGGGAAGGGTCCTGGCTTGGAAAGGGCTCATTCAATTGAGAACAAAAAGTACTAAAGAAGCACCTGGAGAGTTTGATTGCCAGTCGGGTACAAATGCGTAAGTAGAGGATCCTGGCACAGTATGATAACTTTATAAATGAGAGAAGAGTCTCTTTATTCGAACTGAGTATCTTGGGAAGGTCACTGTGAGAGATGAAAGTTTTTCCTACACACCAAAGGAACATGGTGCACTTTTTTTTTTTTTTTTTAAGAGACAGGGTCTTGCTCTGTCACCCAGGCAATCATAGCTCACTGCAGCCTCCAACTCCTGGGCTCAAGCAATCTTCCTGCCTCAGCCTTCAAGTAGCTAGGACTATAGGCATGTACCACCATGGCTAACTATTTATTTTTACTTTTATTTTTTGTAGAAACAGGGCTTGCTATATTGCCCAAGCTGGTCTCAAACTCCTGGCCTCAAGCAGTCCTTGCGCCTCAGCCTCCCAAGGTGCTGGGATTACAGGCCTGAGCCACTGTGCCCAGCCCATAGTGACTTTTTAAAATATGTTTTTATTTATT
>NW_012153396.1:3247720-3249129 GCF_000956105.1 Propithecus coquereli | reverse complement strand
CTTGCTCAGGCTGGTCTTGAACTTCTGAGCTCAAACAGTCCGCCCGCCTCGGCCTCCCAGAGTGCTAGGATTACAGGCATGAGCCACTGCGCCTGGCCCATAACTTGAATTTTTGACTTATCCATGGTTTCACAAAAATTGCTCTTAAAAAAAATATGAAAGATAATTACAAACCAAACCATGTGTTTGAAAGAATGAGGATATACCTTCACAATAAAAATAAGAACGTCAAAATGAAATGTCAGAGATATACATTGTCAAACTTACTACTTAAGGAAATCAGACATTTCATATTTAATAACCTAATTATTTTTCTGACACCTATTTACTAGGCCTTTAATAGGAAAAAAGCAAGTAAAGCTACTTCTTCACATTTGATTTCAAAAGAATATTAAATAAGGGAGCTGATTTACTGGGTTGTTAAGTTTAACTTTATTGAGGTATAATTAACATACAATAAGATAAATTTATGTAACCACCACCACAATCAAAATGTAGAACATTTCCATCACCCAAAAATGTTCTCTTATACCACTTTGCAGTCAATCTTCACCCTAAGTCTGGGCCCTAGGTAATGACTGATGTGATTTATTTTACTATAGATTGGATTTGTCTTTTATAGAATTTCATTTAAATAAACTTAGGTAATATGTACTCTCTTGTGTCTGGCTCCTTTCTGAGATTCATATACATCGTGACACTCCTAGGTATTTACCCAAGAGAGAATAAAATATACGTCCACCCAAAGACTTGTACACAAATGCTCATAGCAGCATTATTCATGATAACCAAAAACTAGAAGCAACCTAAATGTCTATCAGCAGCTGAATGGATAAAATACACTGGAATATTATTCAACCATAAAAAGGAGTGAAATACAGATACATGCTACAACATGGATGACTGCTGAAAACATTATGTAAGTGAAAGAAGATAGTCACAGAAGACCACATATTGTATGATTCATTTTATTTGAAATATCCAAAATAGGCAAGTCTATAGAAAAGAAAGTAGATGAGTTGTTGCTTAGGGTTAGGGATGGAGAACAGAATGGGGAGGGACTGCTAATGGGTATAGAGTTTCTTTTTGGGTTGATGAAAATGTTCTAAACTTAGATCATGATGATAGCCGCACAACTATGTGAATATACTACAACCATTTAATTGTATACATGAATGAATTTTATGATATGTAAATTATATCTCAAGAAATATGTTCAAAGAACAAAGAAACTGCCAAACTATTTCAAAAGTAGTTGTACCATTTTTCATTTCAACTGACAACATATAAAACCTACAGCTACTCGATATCCTTGCCATATTTGAAATCATGAATTTTTTTAACTTTAGCCATTCTAGTGAGTATGTAGTGTACTCATTACAGCTTTTTAAAATTATTAGTTTTAATTT
>NW_012153396.1:3243884-3247670 GCF_000956105.1 Propithecus coquereli | reverse complement strand
CCAGATAATTTATTTCTATTTTTAGTAGAGACGGGGTCTCACTCTTGCTCAGGCTGGTCTCGAACTCCTGACCTTGAGCGATCCACCCACCTCGGCCTCCCAGAGTGCTAGGATTATAGGCGTGAGCCACCGCGCCTGGCCATAACATTGCATTCTTAAAAATGGCCCACCCAGCTAGAAAGGAAGCTGTGTATAGCCCACAAATGGGATTTCTGTTAAAAGATTGTGTTAACAGAGGGATAGATACATGAGGCCTGGCAAGGAGGCAGAGACCCCATGTTCAATTACCAGTGAGTTAGGAGGAGAGACGGTGTTTTCTGTCTCCCTACCTGAGATGTGATATGTTTCTAAGGATAGAAACCTAGGATGGGGAGGACAGAGACATCTGCCTCTTGGTTGGAGCTGGGCAGAGTGCCCTGCCTGCAACAAGCCATGGAGAAGGAGAAGTTCTGAGATGGTATTTGTGTATCATGTTTTTCCCTATTCCCATTCCCTTGACTGCCTCTTAGTGTGATTGGGTGCCTTGCTCATGCAGGGTGAGGACCTGGGTTTGTTGGATCTGTAATTAGTGCAAAGAAAAGCTTCACAAGGGGTGTCTAGGGCTTCAACCAAATAAATTTAGTCAGGGAAGTGGGGGAAATTAAAAAAGTCACTGTCACCACTCCTGTAACCAACTGATGGCCTCTCATTAATCACCCACAGTGAGGTTCATTATGTGGTCCACCTTGCTGAAGGGCAGAGTCACCCTATCAGATCAATAAATCTCAGGGAAGTGGAGAGCCCTTTGGTAGCAGGCTTGAAAGGCATGGGTGGACTGGGAGCACTGGCCAGCTTAAATTGGTTCTGAAATTGGACTTGGTCCCGAAATATAGGAGATGAAAATAGAGGGAAGAAAAAAACTTCTGTGTGTTATGTGCAGGGTGGCTGTATAGAGGAAACAGTTACCTTTTAAAAGGCAGATCACCTTTCTATAGCCTAAGAGACTTTTGTATACCTTTTGGGTCATTGTTTCCAAACAATTATTTTGGGTGATGGTGCCCTAGAGCAATATTCAGGTTATCTTGGATAGAAAGTCAGTATAAACACCCAGTGGAGGGAGGGATGCTCAGTCAGTGGGGTCTGTGGTTTTCTTACAGGTTGCTATTCTAGTTCCTGTCCTGTTGGCTTTTTTTTGTTTTTTTGTTTTTTAGCCACTCTGAGCTATAAAAGTATTCTTAAAAAAAGAAGCAATTCTTGCCTTCAAGGAAGTTCTCGGGACCTGCTTTTGTCTAAGAATTCTATGCTTTTGAGTGTCCTTAGTGCATTAAGACAGGGAATGGGTGTCCTGGCTTAATGTTCCCTAGATTTCTTCTCTTCTGTGCAAAAGTACAAAAGTTTCTACTCTTGCCAACAGTGCTATAAAAATGCAAAAGTCATACCTGCCCTTGAGGACTTCACAGTATATATATCAAGATCACTACTTTATTGTTAGATAAATTTTTTTGCCTGTGTACTGTCCCGTAGACCTCTCTCAGATGATGTATTTGGAGTGCTTGCAGCTCCTGACCCTCCACCTGACCCTTTATAAGCCAAGGACAGATAAACCTTCCTGTTCTCCTTGAACCCCCAGGGAAATATTATCTCATTACAAATCCATAAATGGTTGGCTGATGACTCTTATTCAGAGTGAGTTTCCACAAGGAGAGCCATGATCATCTAATATCTTTCATTAATGCCTCAGTTTCATAAAAAAGCAAAAGGAGAACACTCATTAAGTATCCTTAGTAAAGGCAGGACCCTATAAGTCCCTGAGCTTGACAAATGATTTTGTCAGAAAATCCAGGTAAGTATACCCACTAAAGCCCTTGTGGGTGGTCCCCAGCTGAAAATGATTCCAAACACTGTTGATTGCTACCTGGAGTCCACTTAATTTGTCAGCGAGGACTGTGAACTTGTCCAGGGATGGAGGGGAAGAGCACAATGAGAGGAATTGTTGGCATTGACATACTAAGAACACCTAGCTTAGAGTTACTGCTGTATCAGTCTGAATCATTCTTGCCCCAACCAAAATGGAATAGTAAGATCAAAAGGACATAAGTTTACTGCCCATGGCCACACACATTTTTTTTTGACCAGTTACGATTTACTGAACTTTTTTTTTTTTTTTTGCTTTTTTAAGCTTTATATTTTAGAATAATTTTAAGTTCACAGCAAAATTGAGCAGAAGGTACAGAGATTTCTCATATATCCACTGTACCCACATACATATAGCCTCCCCAACTATCAAGAAGCAGGAGGCTTTTAAAACTACTTATTCAAGAATGTTTTCATATCGCCAAAGATTCTCCAGGTGTCGTTTTGATCTATTTTGAGAAGAGTGCTAGCATTAGGTCATTAAATATGAAATGTTCGATTTCAAATCAAAAGTTTATTATATCTCAAACAAGAAGCAGTACAATTAATCAAAGTATGAGCCTAAACTATTGACATAGTTTTGCCATCTTAATGGTAGCTTGTTTATGCCAGCAGCAAAGAAGCCTGGAGAGTGAGTGGCAATGAAATCACCAAAGGTGTTTGCCACAGTTTGTTGAGAATTGAATTTTTCCTTGCAATAAGCGGTCCAAAGCCTGGAAGAAGTGGTAGTCAGTTGGTATAAGGTCTGGTGAATAAGGTGGATAACACAGAATTTCCAAGTCCAGCCTCTGTAGTTTGAGCGTTGTTTGTGAGACGTGGTCAAATGTTGTCTTGCATAAGGATTGGCCTGTCTCTATTGACCAATCTTGGCTGCTTCATTGCAAGCATCCTTATCATTTCATCCAACTAGTTACTGTAGGCATCCACTATAATCCGTTGACCAGTTTTCATGAAGCTGTAGTGGATAATACCAGTGCTGGACCACCAAACAGACACCATTAGCTTTTTTTGATGAATATTCGGTTTGGGACAGTGCTTCAGCACTTCATCTTTATCCAACCATTGTGCTGAATGCTTGTGATTGTCAAAAAGAATCCATTTTTTTCATTACATTTAACAATACGGTGTAGAAATGGTTCGCCTTTATGTTATGACAACAAAGAAAGGCAAACTTCGAGACGATTTTCTTCTGACACTTGTTTAATTCATGCAGTACCCATCTATCCAGCTTCTTTTTTATTTTTTTTGAGACAGAGTCTCACTCTGTTGCCCGGACTAGAGTGCCATGGCATCAGCCTAGCTTACAGCAACCTCAAACTCCTGGGCCCAAGGGATCCTCCTGCCTCAGCCTCCCGAGTAGTTGGGACTACAGGCATGCACCACCATGCCCGGCTAAGTTTTTCTATATATATATTTTTAGTTGTCCAGATAATTTCTTTCTATTTTTTTAGTAGAGACGGGGTCTCGCTCTTGCTCAGGCTGGTCTTGAACTCCTGATCTGGAGAGATCCACCCGCCTAGGCCTTCCAGAGTGCTAGGATTACAGGCATGAGCCACCACGCCCGGCCTATCCGGCTTCTTTACCCTGCCCATTTGTTTCAAATGGTCCACGTCAAACCTTGCTGCTATTTCACTTGTAGGTTGAGGTGGATTTGCTTCCACTACAGCTTTCAGCTCATCATTATCCACCTTGGTCTCAGGTCGCCCACGTGGGTCATTTTCAAGATTAAAGTCACCAGCACAGAACTTCTCAAATCATCGACGTACTGTGCATTCATTAGCCACATCGTTCCCAAACACTTCATTAATATTTTGAGCTGTCTGCGCTGATTTGGTTCCGTAACAGAGCTCATTTTTGAAAATAACTTGATTTTTTTTTTTTTTTTTTGAGACA
>NW_012153396.1:3238691-3240699 GCF_000956105.1 Propithecus coquereli | reverse complement strand
TGTGACCCCAGCTAGAGTGCAGTGGCGTTGTCATAGCTCACTGCAACCTCAAACTCCTGGGCTCAAGTGATCTTCCTGCCTCAACCTCCCAAGTACCTGGGACTACAGTCGTGCCCCACCATGCCTGGCTAATTTTTTTATTTTAAGTAGAGACAGGGTTTCCCTCTTGCTAAGGCTGATCTTGAACTCCTGACCTCAAGGAGTCCTCTGCCTCAGCCTCCTAGAGTGCTAGGATTACAGGCATGAGCCACAGTGCCCAGCCCTTTTAAATTTATTGAGATTTATTTTGTGGCCCAGCATGTAATCTGTCTTATTGAATGTTCTCTATGCATTTGAAAAGAATGTGTTCTGCTGTTGTTGAGTTTTCTTTAAATGCCTTTTAGAAGTCAGGTAGGTTGGTAGTATTTAAATCTTCTCTCTCTTTACTGATTTTCTGTCTACGATTGATCCTTGAACAATGTGGGGGTTAGGGGTATCAAACCCTCACACAGTTGAAAATTCACATATAACTTTTGATCCCCCAAAAACGTAACTACTAGTAGCCTACTGTTGACTAGAAGCCTTACCAATAATGTAAACAGTTGATTAACACATATTTCATGTGTTATATGTATTATATACTGTATTCTTATAATAAAGCAGGCTAAAGAAAATGTTAAGAAAACCATAAGGAAGAGAAAATATATTTAATATTCATTAAGTGGAAGTGGGTCATCATAAAGGTCTTCATCCTCATTATCTTCATGTTGAATAGGCAGAAGAGGAAGAAGAGGGGCTGGTCTTGCTGTCTCAGGAGTGGCGGAGGAGGTAGAAGGGGAAGCAGGATGGACAGACATACTTGGTGTAATTTTATGGAAATGCATCATAATGTCTGACATTTTTGATTTTTCATTTCTCTAAAAATGTTTCTATGTAGTGCCAATTATTCTTCCGCCATTTGCTTTAGTTTCAGGGCCTTTATCTTAGAAGGGTCCAGGCCAAGGCGGGAAAATGGCTTCTGGCTAGGAGTTCTAGACAAGCCTGGGCAACATAGCAAAACCCTGTCTCTACAAAAAATTTTAAAAATTAGCCTGGCATGGTGATGCATACCTTTAGTCCTAGCTGCTTGGGAGGCTGAGACTGGAGGATCACTTGAGCCCAGGAGTTGGAGGCTGCAGTGAGCTATGACCACAACACTGCATTTCAGCCTGGGCTGCAGAGCAAGACCCTGTCTTTAAAAAAACAAACAAAAATTCTCCAGCTTTAGATTCTTCACCTTCTTTTTTGCTTTAAGTTGTCCTGTAATGACTTTGCTTTTTATTGAATCATATTAGAGTCTATAGATTTGCCTTTCTTATAGCAATGCTACACCACATAAAAGCTGCATTTTCAATCCGAGGTAAAAAGGTATTTTGCAAAAAGCGCGAGGTTTTTGCACATGCTGGTGTAGCTGCAGCAAAGCCTTCGTGAATTTCCTTTTTTTTTTTTGTAATAACGATCCTTATGCTGGAATCATTTATTTTGGAATGTTGGGCAATTGCACCTGCAGACCTCAGTCTATGGAAAATATCAAGCAATTCAACTTTTTCTTGAAATGTCATGACTTTTCTCTGCTTCTTGGGAACACTTCTAGCATCATTAGTGGCACTTCATATGGGTCCCAGGGTGTTTATTCAAGGTTTATAGTATTGCACTAAACATAATGAAAAATATGCGAGTACTGCACTTTTTACTGTGATGTGAAATTTACTGGAGAGACAAACTGCTCACGCGGAAATGGTTAGTGTCACACAGCATTTTAAGTGGAGACTCGGCAGTACTTGAGTTCATCCCAATAGTAATGCTACAGAATTCGTAGGTGGCTACGAAATTATTACAGTAGTGTAGTATGTACTACAGTTAATTTTACGTAGTTATGATTTAATACTGTCTCTTTGTGTTTGTTTATATCTCTCTCAACTGTGAATGGTGCCAAGAACAATACATAAGTGTGTGCATAAGTTGTGATAATTTTTTTTTTTTTTTTTTT
>NW_012153396.1:3232717-3238116 GCF_000956105.1 Propithecus coquereli | reverse complement strand
TCTCACTCTTGCTCAGGCTGGTCTCGAACTCCTGAGCTCAAACAATCCGCTCGCCTCGGCCTCCCAGAGTGCTAGGATTGCAGGCGTGAGCTACCGCGCCCAGCCTAAATTTTAACTTTTTATAATAGATTTGTGTATGTTTGATGGTAGTAAATGATAAAATAGATTAGTATCTACATATATTTCATGCATTCATAACATGCCTGTAAGAATTACAATGTACATCTTTAACTTATGACAGTGTGCCTTCAGAATAATGTTATATATGACTTTACCTAACATGTAATAGGCTTGTAATAATATATTTACATTTCCTCCTTTCTGTCATTTATACTATTGTGATACATTTTTCTTCTAGGATTGTTTTAAATTTCATGATATATTGTTTTTATTTTTTGCTTTAAAGAATCAATTATCTTTTTCCTTTTTTTGAGACAGAGTCTTACTCTGTTGCCCTAGCTAGAGTGAGTGCCGTGGCGTCAGCCTAGCTCACAGCAACCTCAAACTCCTGGGTTCAAGCAATCCTGCTCCCTTAGCCTCCTGAGTAGCCAGGCCTACAGGCATGCGCCACCATGCCCGGCTAATTTTTTTTTTCCTATATGTTTTTAGTTGTCCAGCTAATTTCTTTCTATTTTTTAGTAGAGACGGGGGTTTTGCTCTTGCTCAGGCTGGCCCTGAACTCCTGAGCTCAAACGATCTGCCGGCCTCAGCAATCCCAGAGTGCTAGGATTACAGGTGTGAGCCACCGTGCCTGGCCTTCTTTTTCCTCATTTTTAAATGTATGTAAAAGTAATTTTTATTTACCCGTGTATTTACCATCTCTAGGGCTCTTTGTTCTTATTTATAGATCCAGGTAACGTAACATTCCTTATGCCAAAAGACTCTCTTTTAACATCTCTTGTAGTATAGGACTTTTGGCAACACATTCTCACAGATTGCTTGAAAAGGTTTTTATTTTACTTTTATTTCTGAAGGATGTTTCTGCTAGATATAGAATTATTAGTTAACAGTATTTCTTTCCGTCAACACAAATATCATTACATTGTCTTCTGGCTTACATCGTTTCTGACAAGAAGCGTGAATTCTTATCTTTGCACCTCTGTACGTGATGTGTCTTTTTTTTCTCTAGCTCTGCAGCCCCCAAGCCCTGTGCAAGGGACCAGTACTGGTCTGTGGCCTATTAGGAACCAGACCCTACAGCAGGAGGTGAGCTGCAGGATTCATCTGTATTTACAGCCACTCGTCATGTCCCCCACCCCACAGTCCATGGAAAAATTGTCTTCCATGAAACCAGTCCCTGGTGCCAAAAGGTTGGGGACTGCTGCTCTAGCTGGTTTTAATATTCTTTCTTTAACACTGATTTTCAGCAATTTTATCATGTTGTGCCTTATGTCTACCACTTTGCTCTTTATTGTGTTAATGGATTTTTTAAAAATAATAGTTCTTTAAATGCCTTTGTTGCTAATTCCATCATCTCTCTCATTTCTGGGTCTGTTTCTGTTGGTTGGTGTTTCTTTTGGTTATAGGTCACATTTTTCTGCTTCTTGATATGTCTGGTAATTTGTTTATTGGATACCAGTCATTGCAATTGTTATGTAATTAAGTACTACATTTTGTTGTTTTTCTTTAAACAGTGTTGGAGTTTATTCAGAAAGGCAAATTATTTGTGGAGCAGCATGACCCTTTTGACATTTCTTTTTAACCTTCGTTTGGGTACGTTTAGAATAGCCTTTACTCTAGGGCTAGTTTAGTGCCACTGCTAAGGTGTGATCATTCTGGTGTCTCTTTTTTTTTTTCCTTTGAGCCCTTAAATGAACAATGTATGAAGGTGTGCTAGGTATTCAACAAGTACTCTCCATTCTTGGTCAAAATTCAAACATCTTCCAGTCCTGTGTAAGCTATGAGAATGTTAGCTTACAGATCTTCAGTCCTTTTTTTGTCTGACCTGGTTGAGTCAGACCTCACACTTGCATCCCTTATTATTCAGGAACAGATTCAGTGGGAACACTGTGCAAATTTCTGAAGGTCTTTCTCTGCCCATCTCCCTCCTCTCTGATAATCTGCCTCACAAATTCCAGCTACTTCTGCCTCCCCAAACTCCAGTATGTCTCCCTAGCCCAGCAAGACCCTTCATGCTCACCTTGTTTGTTTTCCTTCTCTCAGGATTTTTGTCCTGCACTGCCTGTTATCCAGTGTCTGAAAAGAGTTACTTCTTTCTCAGTTCTCAGTTACTCTGTTATGACTGCAAGTGGAAATCCTGAACCACTTTAAAACATTACAATATACCCTGAGTTACCCAGTTGAATTTCTTTTTAATTTCACACACTTTTCAGAGAACCTTGTCTTGCATGAAATATATATATTGTCTCCTCCTGCCTCATTCTCTTTTTTCCTTCCTCTTTTTTCAGTTACTGCAGAGGAAAGTCTTGAATCGATATTGGAAATGGTTTATATAGTGAGCATTTTTATATCCTTTTTAAGATAATTCACTAAAAGGTATCTATTCCCTTTCCCTATTTTTTCCTTCTGTTCCTGAGCCCAGGTCTCAGCCTTAACACTGATCATTTACAAAGTCTCAACCCTCAACTCTCTCAAAACAGCAAGGAGAGTTTGAACATGAAGCTTTTGGGTCTCTGATATTTTATCCTTTTAGCTATTCGCTTGGTCACTATGCCTCTGGTAGGCCCTGTCCATCTGAACATGGACCAGGTTTTGTCCTGTATAACAGAAGGGTGAGCAGGTAGCACCTGAAAGAAGCCAGTAGTCTCCTCTGGGTAGCCTTGGAGCTCACGAATCTAATTGTTTCTTCTCCTTGTCTTCTGAAATACAAATCCTTTCGTTGCTATATGCAAACAAGTACTAAAAATAGCTCAGCAAGTCTTTGAACCTGGCTGCTCAAAGATCACCATGTGTGTCCGCTTAGGTTGTTTTGGACAGTTATCTAATGAATACACTGCACATTTGAGCTGAATTTATGCAATTGAAATTTGTCGCTAGATTGAACACACTTCAGAAGGGCATTTCAGAATGGATCAAACCTGATTTCTGATAAACTGCAACTATAGCTTGTTTGTATATTTTGAAAGTAAAGCGACATTATTTCCCTACCCTTTACATCTGTTGTTCATCCTTTGTACAGGACTTATTTTTTCAGTGTCAGAGCTGAGCCTGAACAATCTGCCCTTAAGGCGATTGGCCCTGATGGAGCCTAAGCTGTCAGTGCCAGAGTCACAAACCTGTCTAAGCTAATGGTCCTTTCTGCAGCTGCTGTCTTGGAGGCCCTGCTACACTAGTGGAGAATTTTGCACTCAGAATTAGTTGCCACAGTAATATAAAGTGGAAGAGATGGTAGACAAAAGAGACGAGACCTTGGATTCCTTACTTTTCCCTGTCTTAAAAGGTGTGACATTATCCTAACCTAGCTGCCCATTCACTGATCAGCTGTGCAGCTGACTCCAAATCACACTTAGTGCTACTGGCTCAACCCTGTTATATGTGCTTATATCTGAAGCTATGCCTGTTGATGATGGTTTATCTTGATTCCTCAGTTTGCTTGTTAGCTCTATAAATGCAAGACTTGGCTCTGAGGGCTTTAGAAGCTTATTGCAGTGTTGAGAACAGTGCTGAGTGTACTGTCAGGGTCTAAATGTAATCTTACCATGTGACCTTGATGAGAGATTCCTTTCTTTTTTGGTTGGGCCTGTGTTACTAAATTAGTCCACAAGCATGTTGGCTGTTTTCTATTTATTAGGACTCTGTTAAGCATTGTGAAAAATCCATAATGTCGCACTGAGTCTCCTTCAGGATGCTAAGCATCTGTCTGTGACAAATTTCAGTGAAGAAATCAGTAGTAATAGCATGTTTGTTTCTCTGAGTGAGGGCCTGCCACTCTGCTTACACCTGATAATGCACAAAACGTAAAGCAGCATATTTTTCTTCCATGGGAAATCCCTCATTGGGAAGACTGTGGAATTCAGATACCTTCCCATAAGATTATGGGAATGGGGAGAGTTTGCTCGTTTATGACAATGGTTGGAAGGGAAGCTATGGAAATAGGTTAGTTTTCCCAATTTCAGGCCCTAAAAAAGTTATTCTAGAGCATGGGGATAGGTGGTTACAAAAAAAAGTTATTCCTAGGGTCATATCAAGGTGAAAAAAAATAATAGTTATTACTACAGTTATTAAGTACTTTCTATATGTCAAGCAATACACTTGGCACTGTGTATACATTGCCTTATTTAGTCCTCAGAAAAAGCTCTATATGATGAAATTATTGTTATTCTCATTTTAAAGATGAGAAAACTGAGGCTCACCTAGCTCCACTCTGCTAGTAAGTGATGAAGATAGGATATGAGTCCAGGCAGGCTGACTCTTAACCACTATGCTATCTTGAATATTACTAGCTATTGGTTGAAACTCTTTTTCAGCACCCAGGTGCAACTAGACCCAACAGTGACCTGCCAGGGTCTTTACTTCGAGAACATCTTTGCAGTGCTTCTTGTTTAGATTTAACTAGCCCTGAATTTGGAAGCATAAATATGAATTATGGGGGAAGAAGAATTGGCTTTTTGTTTCTCTTTCATCAGAATTCCTCTTCCAACCTGCCTAACACCTGACTACCACTTAACTTAATTGTGAGAATGCCACTGAGAGGCTGTCCTTAGGCTGGTGAAATTGCAAAGTTAGGGACAGACCTTTATTGCTTCTGGGAGAGAAGAGGGCTATTCCCCATTGGAAGACACATAACTAGTTCTGGGGAAGGTCTGGTTTTAGGAAAGTAAAGGAAGGGAGTGGGAGGCTAGATTAAGTCCTTTCAGAGAAAATGAAAGATTAGGCCTTATATTTCTCTTTCAGTCTCTCACCAAAGTTTATAGAGCATTTCAGCTCTATAACAAATCCAGAGAAGGGAGTTAGGCGATGCCCTGAGTAGGTCATCCTCATTTTTATAGGAAAGGGTATCCTCCTTTGAGTTTAAGGAAGTTTACTGGGTATTAGAAGGAAAAAGGCTTCAGCCTTCCTGGCTGAGGGATGTATATTTGACTGTCGTCCCTCCACGGATGATGAGAGGGAGACCTCAGTCTGCCTTTATCATAAAGACTGCCTACAGCTACTTAGACCTTCCTCTCATCTTTAACAGTCCATTTGCCAGTTACCATTACTGAAGGCCTGCTGTGTGCTCAGCACTATTTCTTTTGGGATAAGACATCATGCTTGGACGAGGAGGTCAGAGCTATGAACAGTTTGGAGGGGCGGCATGAGGAGTAAACCTAATTATTCAGACCTTGATTCTGTGGGTACCAGGATAGATGTGTCCCAAATCTTTTTTTTTTTTTATTTCAGCATATTATGGGAGTACAGATGTTTAGGTTACGTATGTTGCCCTTGCCCCCCTTTCCCCC
>NW_012153396.1:3152533-3223387 GCF_000956105.1 Propithecus coquereli | reverse complement strand
TCCACTCAGCTGAAAGTCTGGGCTTGGGGGCTGGGGCTGTCCAAGACCCGCACTCTGGAGCAGGTCTCGCTCCCCTCCAATCTCTCCCTCTCTGTGTCCTCTCCCAGGCCTCTGCCAGCAAGCAGGGCCTCAGGCTGATGGATCTCCCCTGGCTGTGACGTGGGCTGGGAGGTTCCCTACCCAGGATCGTAGCCTGAGCTGGGTGCACAGTCCTCTTTTAGGAGGAGGGTTGCCGGTCAGGCAGGCTGATCTGCCCCTGAAGGCACACGCTCCTCAGTAGGCTCTTTCACAGATCTCTCCTCCGTGCCCCAGGGCAGTGCGATCCTGACCTGGGTGTACGGGGTCTGGTCTGCAGGCCTGACCCCTGGACCCTGAAGATCAATCCCTGACCCTGCGAGGGGGAGAGGTGCTGGTCTTGAATCACCTACAGGGTTTCCAAGCTGGATCGATTTCACTCCACCTCGGGATTTGCCCTACTCTCCTGGAGTCCCCAGGCAAGTAGCACCTGGGAGGGCTGGCGGGTAGGGAACTTGCAGTCTGAGTACCCCTCAGTCTGCTATAGGGCCCCAAAAGGAAAGGTCCCGTTCCTTGGAGATGCCTCCGTGTGATGGCTAAGTTGTCTTTCTGGGCACGCACGGGTAGGGAGGGGGAAGAGAGAATGGAGCACTATGGCGTCTGCCACTAGGCTCGGGTCTGGGCCCGGGGAGGTGCCCCGAGGGGGCTGGGAGCCCTGCGCTGAGTCCGCAAGAGGCTACTGCTCACTGGCGGCAGCCGTCTCTGGGCTGGTGTCGGCAGGTCTCTCCAGCCGCTCAGGAGCCACCAGCAGTCCGAGGTGCAAGGGAGGGGGAAGTTAACCGCTCCACCTGCCCTTGTCGCTGGTCTCCAAGCCTCTCGGGACCTTTCTCCTTCCAGTTCTCCTCCGCATCGTCTTCCCGTGGAGTCTCCTGTAGTTTCAGGCACCCTTTCTTCTGATCCTCACCCGATCTATGTTTCTTTGCTGGCTTATTTTTTTTCTCTTTCTTCTAAAATTCGTCTTTTTTGCAGAGACTTTCTGACTGGCGGCTTGTCTCATCTGCCATCTTGGCTCCTCCCTTCGTGTCCCAACTCTTGAACAATTATGAGGGATAAACTCCATCACCCAACTTGCCATGGACCAAACTCATTATTTCTCCATCATCAGCTTATATTATAGAATCAACCACTGCCTGCTCAGTCCCTTCTAAATGATGGGAAGGAGAAGGAAGGGTAGTGTCCAGACTTATGCCTGGTGATGATCTTGTTTATGGTTTCAGGGCTTGATCCCTCAAGCTCTCCTTTCCTGCTTTGTGGAAGAAATGGGTCCAAAATATAATGTTCTCTACTGAGCAAATACCTGAAGTAGAACAAATGGTCAAAGTCCAGTGGGAGGGATAGATGGAGATTATCATGAAAATCCTCTAAAATGCCTTATTTTTTTCCCTCCTAATTCCATTTTAACTGTGATATCTCTTTCATGCTACCCAGAGATTAATTTTTCTATGATTAGGGATTTGACAGGGTTAAAGCAGAACTGCATGGAAGTGGAACAGGATGATTACAGTCTCTTTGGGAGACTGGCCTTGAGGTATGAGCCTTCATTGTAGAAGATTTATTGAATCCTTTTAACACTTCTCCCCAGGCCTAGAGACCACAGGTTGGCTGAGGCCTAAAAAACCCAATTAAAGATGAAAGACTTTGAAATGAGTATTGAGCAATCAAAACAGTAGCCAAAATCAGATTTTGCTGATGAGTTTGGAATAGTCTATAAAGTTTTGGTGGTGGTTTACACCAACTATCAACAAAGTTGAGCAGGGTCTTTCAACTGCTATTGATGTAAATTGGCAAGCTCTGGAGCCCTGAGGAGCCTGGTAGTCGTTAATGCTCAAAATCAGGTCTTCACCAGGTTACTTTCCCAGCTCTTAGGAGGACAGAGTTTGAATTCCTTGAATCTTTGGTCTCTGAAGACCAAGTTTAGCCTTGTAAACCCAAGAACATTCCCAGATTAGACCAGCCTGCTAGTGTAGGAAGAGCAATGGATTGGGAGTCAGAAAATTCTGGTATCTAATCCTGGTTTTGTGGCTTTGGGCAATTTACAGTCTTTCTAGACATCTGTTTCTTCATCTGTGAAATGAGGGCCATGAACTAGGTAGGTGATTTTTCCAGAACTTTTATTTATTTATGTTTTTTGGAGACAGAGTGAGCTTACTCTGTTGCCCGGGCTAGAGTGCGGTGGCGTCAGCCTAGGTCACAGCAACCCCAAACTCCTGGGCTCAAGCGATCCTCCTGCCTCAGCCTCCCGAGTAGCTGGGACTACAGGTGTGTGTCACCACACCTGGCTAATTTTTCCTATTATTTGTAGAAACGGGGTCTTATTCTTGCTCAGGCTGGTCTCAAACTCCTGAGCTCAAGCAGTCCTCCTGCCTCTGCCACCCAGAGTGCTAGGATTACAGGCATGAGCCACTGGGCCCAGCCCAGAACTTTTAATTCTATTGTTCTGTCCCTATGGTAACACTTTGGCAAAAAAGAGGTATGGTTGCCTTACATGTTACTGTCCTCAGATGCTAGGGATAACTTCAGGCTCTCTTGGCCACCATTTAACCAGCTATTTCATCTTATTTGAATACATCAGATACTTTTTATTGCCATTTTCCTCTTGTTTTCATGTCAGTAGCCATCATTCATTTGATACCTTATATTTGCTAGATTCTATCATTTATATTTTTATATTTATTTGATATATTATCTCTAATCTTCATAATATTATAAGAAAATACTATCTGGGCACAGTGGTGTGTCCCAATAATCCCAACTACTCAGGAGGCTGAGATGGGAAGATTGCTTGAGCCCAGGAATTTGAGATCGGCCTGGGCAAAATAGTACACTCCCCCACGTGCACGCGTGGGCACACACACACACACACACACACACACACAAATCAAATTAAGTTAAAAAATAGGGACCAGGCATGCCTGTAATCCTAGCACTCTGGGAGCCTGAGGCAGAAGAATTGCTTGAGGTCGGGAGTTCGAGACCAGCCTGAGCAAGAGTGAGACCTCATCTCTACTAAAAGTAGAGAAAGTAGCTAGGTGTGGTAGTGTGTGTCTGTAGTCCCAGCTACTCAGGAGGCTGAGGCAGGAGAATTGCTTGTGCCCAGGAGTCGGAGGTTGCTGTGACCTAGGCTAACACCACAGCACTCTAGCCCAGGTGACAGAGTGAGACTCTGCCTCAAAAATAAATGAATGAATGAATGAATGAATGGGGCCAGCACAGTGGCTCACACCTGTAATCCTAGCACTTTGGGAAGCCAAGGCGGGAGAATCACTTGAAGCCATGAGTTCAAGACCAGCCTCAGCAATATAGTGATATCTGGTCTCTAAAATTAAAAAAAAAAATTAGCTAAGCATGGTGGTGTGTGCCTGTAGTCCCAGCTATGTGGGAGGCTGAGGCAGGAGAATCACTTGAGCCCAGGATTTCGAGGTTGCAGTGAGCTGTGATCACACCACTGTACTCCAGCCTGGGTGCCAGAGTTAAAATCCTGTCTCTAAAACAAAACAAAACGAAACAAAAAAACAAAGGCCCTGCTTTAAAAAAAATGGGGCACAGGCTACTGAACTGCCTGTGGGGGATGCATATTGTACTGGGGTTTGTATGTGTTTGAAACCTTAGCAGCGATTTTGAACTAACCTCTTCAACTGGGATCTCATCTATTTCCTGTCATTGAAGACATCCTGATCCTGATGTGGCCAAGAGCCTCACAACCTGTGTGAAGCAAGGCCAAGCCTCTGGGCTCAGGTTTTCTTTAGTATAACCTATATACCCTTGCATTACCAAAGTTGTACTGGGCATTCTCTCACTTCTGGCTGATGCATTGCTGGTTACATTGGTAATAGTGAGGTCATTATGGGAGGCTTACTTTCACATTGAATAGGGACTATAATTTCCTCTTTACCAGAATCTCCCATGGGCTAAATGATGATGTGTGAGGCCCTAGCTCCTAGCTTATAGTTAGAACTATCTGGAGACAGCCAGAACTTCCAAATACCCCTTATCACCAGAAAGAGGCTTTAATTATAAAATTTGTAACCACTATTGACTATTCATTATGTGCCAGGCATTGGACAATCATTATGTCATTGCATCCCCACATCAGTCTTATGAGGTAGATAGTGTTATCCCCATTTGAAAGGTATGAAAACTGAGGCTCAAAGAGATTAAGAAACTTGTATAGATTTATATAGCTAATTAGTGCGTGATCTGGGACTAAAATTCAGGTTTCTGACCTCAAAGCCTATGTTCTTAATTCTGTCTTCTCAGGCTCTTTCCCTCCAGAGACCTCAGTGGCAGGTGTTTAGGTCTTTACCACCCTTACCCAGTTTGTTTTTCCCTTGTCTGAACTGACACAAAGTGTTTTAAGGCAAAAAAGAAGGCATGGGATCTTTGAAACTGAGGCCATTTATATATCCTCTGTCTTCCACTTGAGTCCATAAGATGTTCCCTTGTGCTGAAGAATCATTTATGCATGTAGGATCTTTGGGACAGTTTGAAATAGGTAGATACTTCCTGGACTGTGAAGGTAGTTACTCTTAAGTCCCAGGGGCTGTCCAGGTAGCTCCGTAGGCATTGGGATGACAGTGTTTCCATCAAACGTATGTTACTTTCAGGAACTTAAAACTTTTACTCTCGTGTCATTTTAAGAAGGTGAGTCCAAGTTCCATTTTATAGAGAGAAGGGCTGAGACTCAAAGAGGTTAGGTGAATTGTCTGAAGTTCTATAGCAAGAATGGAACTTCCAATTCAGTTATCTTTCTATCAGGCTCTTGCCAGGACCCAGGTTCCTATCTACTGAGGGTCAATCCTTACCCCTGTGTAAGGATTCCTTAGAGAGAGAGCATGCGACTTGTAGGTGATTTACTGACTTTGATGCTACCTTGAGCTAAAGTGGTGGACATGGTTCTAGGAAGCCCACAAGCCCAACAGCTGATGAAAGAAAGCTTGTGCTTGGGCACAGCCTGTTAGCTGATGGATTGGAAAGGGATTTCACCCTGGGAGGGGTCTTTGGAGTTGCAAGGAATCCGGATACTGAGGCTGCAAATTATAGTAAAGCCTAAGGCCATTAGGCACAGAGCCTCTGAGAGATTGCCCCTTGCCTAAGTGCTGCCTTTGCTGTGTCCCAGGCCAGTGTTGAGGCTCAAATGGGACATGTTCCTAAAATCTAAAGCTACAGAAAGCAAAGTCCCAGGCTAGGCCAAGTACCTCCTAGTGCTCTGAATTCCGGGATGGACTGGGGCCTAGACTTGAATTTAGAATGTCTTCCCCTGGGAGTAAAAGGAAAGTGATGAGGGCAGGAGATAGCAGAGACTAGATGAACCAGCAGGCAACTTAGGGTAAAAGAGGAAGAAAGGAAGTAAGCCCACAAAAATCAGGGAAGGAGGAGGTGGCAATAGGCAGTGTCTGGACAAGAGGAGAGCTGAGATCATATACTCTCCAAGTCCAGACAAGCTTTTAGTTTCTTTCCAAGGAGGTAGTAGCTCAGATGCCTTCTCTGCTTTCACCTCCCTGCAACAAACTGTACTAGGCTATACTGACAAAAGCCAACTTTACTGGGAAAGGAAAAAAAAAGCCCTGTTCTAAGTAAGACTTTAGATCTTGCACTCTGCCTTGGCAAGAGGAGAAAGCCCAGGTGATCAGGCAAGGCAGTCTTACTGGAGATCTGAGGCTCTCAGGATGTAGTCAGAATGTATAGCCATCTATTCATGTGCTAAGCCTTTTTCTCAGAAATTGGCTTTAGCATGGTGTTTGTCTTTTGGCACCTGATACCCCTCAGATAAGGCTGAGGCCAGATTGCTAGGTCATAGGCATTGCTGAGGCTACCCAGATTTCAGGGCTTAGGAAAGCATATATTCCATTCTGCCTGGTTCCTGGGAGCTGGTTCCATCTTGGAGGAATTTTGCCTTTCTCTGGGTCTGAGCCAAGACCTTGGCTGTAGATATTCCAGCCACGAGTGCAGCCCACATACATGAGAGGGCCAGATTACTTTGTGGGTGACTGCCATTGCTGGGTACCAGTCTTCCGGCCTACAGAGCTGACAAAAGGAATGAGAAGCAGAGGAACTAGCCTATACTGCGGTCTGTGGGACACAGCCAGGCAAAACAATCTTGTGAAGCTGGGTATCCGCAGGAAAGAAAGTGGGACCAGACCCTCGCCCCAGCTGGCCTTTCCCTCGAAACCCAAACCCAGCAACTCTCCCATAGGGTCCTAAACCTCCCATGCTCTCCAGCCCTTCCCTCTCCTCAGGAATTCTTGGCAGGCAGTGTTTGCTGTCAAGTGAAGTTTGCCCTGGCTAAAATTTGGACTGGTGCGAGGAACAATCCAGAGTCACCTTTGCACCCCTCAGGAGTCTTTCCTGACCTGTCCTGACTCAGGCTTATTTCCTCCCCCCATCCTCTACTCTCACCACCTTCTGTCAACGCTAAGTGTCCCTCATCGCTCACTTATGTCCCCTCAAGCTCCCTACTAAGTAGGGAGCTCTCCATGATGTCATAGGCCTTCCTCCAGGGCAGATCAGCTTCACCGAGATTACCAGAGTTCATAGTCATTCTCTCTCCTGGTCTCTCCTTTCTTCCCAGCTCACTTCTTCTGACTTGATGTAGTGCCTCTCCCCTTGACTGTTCTTGTCTTTGATTCATGTCTTATAAGTTAAAGTCACATCAGGCCTGGCTATGATAGTCCTTTCCTTCTGTAACCACAGATACCCAATGTTCCTAGAGTCAGCGGAAGTCTAGAGTCAGTCCTATTCCCATAGAAAGTCAGAGAGGTGTTATGGGAGAGAGACCCTTCATCAGAACAAAAGCTCTGGCTTAGTCTTAAAAGAGTGTCCCCTACACCCCAAGGCTGGGATGCCTGAAAGTTCAATCCAGGCACTGGATAGGAAGACCACGTTGGCACTGAGAGATGAAAACAAGTGGCAGATGGTGCTGAGGAACATCCCAAGACTGAAGAAATGTGGTTCCCAGAAAGGGAGAAGGAAGGAGACATTGCTCAGCAACTATAACAGCCTGGTCAGAGAAAGCTTCAGGATAGGGCTGAGAGCACATTTATGGTATCGGGGATACTGGTGAGCTCAGACATTCACTGTTCTATCACCTCTTCTCATGCTCTTTTACCATATCCAGTAAACAGCCTTGGTGACCAAGCTGAACTGGTTCAAGAAAGGCAGGGAATGAAAGAGATTAGAAAGTGGTACCAGAAGCCTGAAGAATTGCTTCCATAGTGAGCAAGCTTCTTTGGAGGTGTCATCCCACACTGAACCCAACCCAACAGAGCAGCAGTGTGGGGCTAAGTGACCTGGGATTTGCATGGCCTAAGCCCTGCCTGGCCCTTGACATCCCCCAGGTACTGGAGGTGGTGCGAGCCAACTATGACACACTCACACTGAAGCTGCAGGATGGCCTAGACCAGTATGAGCGCTACTCAGAGCAGCACAAGGAAGCTGCCTTCTTCAAAGAGCTGGTGAGTGCCTCGCCCCTGTCTCTGCCTGTGTCTCTTGGGGGCCCATTCCCAGCCATTGGGCTCTACTGTGCAGATGGGCTACCAGGGAACAACTGCAGTTTGCCAAAGGCTGATAAAACAAGACTTGAGGGGTCGTCTGGGATTGGGTATGTATCTTCTCTCCCAAAGCAGTCCAGACCAGGCAGTACGAGAAGACATTCCTGAGTTAGCATTGCCCACCTCTACTCTGCAGCCATGGAGATAGCCCTTGCACAGCTCTAGCTGGGCATGGGGTTTAACATGTGTGCCCAATGGCAGCTCTGGCTTACTATTCCTTATCCTGTCCTCAGAGCAACTAATGAGAGTTAATTGATTCATCTCCTCCTTATGAAATTACTTCTTCCCAAATTCCTACTACTGGTCTGAGTGCTCTTCCAATCTAGTTCTCCAGTCTTTATTCCCTACCCTGACTCCCACGTTCCAATCACTGTGCCTCCTGCAGCCCTCACCCCTGGCCGCCTTGAGCCAGTGAGCATTTGCTCTACCTCCTAGTTCACCTACTAGTCAGCATCTCCATGGAACTAGCCTGTCCCTATTGATTGTCCCTTTCATGCTCTGTGCTTAGAGCTGCTCTCAGGAAAAGCTTAGCCTCCTGTCTGCTTAGTTTATACAAATATCTGGCTGGGCACTGAAACCAGGACACACAGTCCTCTGTACCCACTTCCCATGTCCTCAAACCTCCCTCTGCTGGGGTAGAACTTGCATCAGCCCAGCTTTTATTTCCCCCATTCCAAGTCCATGATGAAAGTACTGGATTTTGGATCGTTTGTCTTTTGCTAAACACAGCCCAACTCTGACCTTGACATGACATTCCCCAGGATTTTGGACTTCCTCAGGGTAAAGAAGACATGCTCTGGAGTGTTAGTTTGGAGCAGAGAAGCCGTTAGTGTAAAGAGACAGCAGAGGAGAGTATTTTTATGGGGTGATTGGTGAGTCTTAAGTTGATGTGGGGAAATTACCGGGAGCCAACAATAAACAAAAAGAGTGGGAGCTGAAGAGTGTTGTGAAGGAGAGAGTTAGAGTTATGTCTCAAGGCTCTTTGGTACTAGCTTCTGCCTTACTCAATTCTACTTATATATTTGTTCCTCTGGCACAGGTGAGCAAAGAGGTTCTGGTCCAGTTTGGAGCTAATGAGCTTGAGATGCCTGCTGTTTTCCATGCTGCCCTTTCGTCTGCTTCCTGTCTGACAACTTCATTAATTTCTGCTTTTTTTTTTTTTTTTTTGAGACAGAGTCTCACTGTGTTGCCCCGGCTAGAGTGCCGTGGCATCATCCTAGCTCACAGCAACCTCAAACTCCTGGGCTCAAGCGATCCTCCTGCCTCAGCCTCCCGAGTAGCTGGGACTACAGGCATGTGCCACCATGCCCGGCTAATTTTTTCTATATATTTTTAGTTGTCCAATTAATAATTTTTTTAATTTTTTAGTAGAGACGGGGTCTCGCTCTTGCTCAGGCTGGTTTCGAACTCCTGAGCTCAAACAATCCGCCCACCTCGGCCTCCCTGAGAGCTAGGATTACAGGTGTGAGCCACCGCGCCCGGCCAATTTCTGCTTTCTTTTAGCAAAACGAAAGATCCCTGGACTTTGGGGCCCAGGACAGACAAATTCTTTTTCTCCTCCCTCCCCCTTTTGTTTTTCATACAACCTACACACCTATTTCCCATGGAGGAATCACTTGAAGAATCTGCTTTATTCATCTTGGAACCCTGTCAGAGTAGGGAGTTTGGCCCTTTGACCCCTTTTCCACACGTATTTCCCCTGCTGACACAGGCAACACTTAGTGCAAGGTTCTCAGTTTGTGCATAGAGAGCATGTGAGGTGAGCAGTGGGCAAACAGCAAGGATATACACCAGACTTTCCTGTCAGTGGGCAGGCATGTTTGGTATGGAAGAGTACTGGACTAGGAGTTACGAAGCCTAGGTCCTGCTCCCAAGCTGGGACTCACTAGCATCATCTGGTCCTGGTCATTGGCCTCTTTGGATCATAGCCCTACCATCTATGCCAGACAAGGGCTACATCTCTAAATGTTCCTTTCAATCCAAAACAGGAGATAAATCCAAAGGGAAAGTGAGGAGACTAGAAACACATCTAAAGGGAGGTAGCCCTAGAGCATGAGTCCTCTGGCATCAGTTTCTGGTCCTCCGTCAGACCACTGACCAGACCAGGCCCCCTTCTGCATGGACAAAGGCCAACCTCAGCCCTCCTTTCTTGTCTTTGCCTTCTGCCTCCCCAGATGCCCAGATGCTCTTCTCACATCCACTATTTTCTGCCTCTCAGCCCCTCTTCTTCTCTGCTGTCAAGGAACTGTTTGCTCATTTGCCTGCAGGGATAATAGCTGTTAAGGGTTCATTTCCTAAGAGAGAAACTTCTAGCACTCCATCTTGGCCCTGTGCCTCTGGCACTGCCTTCTACTGTTCGTAACCAACTCTCTCCTGTTTTCTCTTTGCCTGTGCCCTCCCACCTTTCCCCACCCTTTCCCAGGTTCGATCCATTAGCACCAACGTCCGGAGAAACCTGGCCTTCCACACACTCAGCCAGGAAGTCCTGCTCAAGGAGTTCTCCACTATCTCCTGAAGCCACACCTACCTGAACAGCCACTGACTGCCCTTACCCATGAGGCTCCTGGGGAATCAAGGGGAGAGGGGGCTGCCCCAAGGTTGGAGAGAAACACAGATACCAAGTTCTCTTGGTGAAGGCCATGCTTCAGTGGAGGTTGGACAGCAGGGGCCAGAGGGGCAAGCCAGGGATGATCGCATTTGGGGGAGAAATGGGTGGGCACAGGGAGAGGCCTCCAGGAATGTGGGGACTTCCAGGGTGGACTCCCTGGATAGCCTTTCACATTTCCAATTGCGATTACAAGTTGTGGCTACTGACTAATTTTCAGGAGCTGGCAGGTTAAGCACCAGGGTGATGCCAGCACCTTGAAGGTCAATGGCTTTCCTTAGCTTCTGAAAACAGATCAACTCTCAGATGTAGCTGGAGCCCCATCCTGCTTCCTTTGGGCTTGGGGTTGTGCTAGGCTTGAAATATGTGTTCCCTGGCCCTGCTGGCACTCTGTCCAATCATTAGGACCCTTAGCTCAGGCTTGGGGCAGGGTAGGAGTGAGGTACCCTTTTTCTGTTTTCTAAATTCAGAGTTGACTCCTCTGGGAAACTGGAGATTAGAATCTGCCCAGTGCTCTGCTGTCCTGCCACCAATTTCTGGGTTTTGGTTTTGGTACCAGGAGTACCTGTTAGCATTCACCTTCTTCCAGCCCATTGACTCATCAGCACAATAGGCTCACAACCTTAGCTTTTCATTTTTAATCTGGTTTAAATTGTCTTTAGAGTATGTGTGTGAAATAAACATTGACAGGTTTTCTGAAGCCCTCAAGGTGCCTACTTTGCTGGTTCCCTTTCCAGCAGCTTCCCCACCTCCCTGCCACCCCCTCCTCTGGGAGCCTCTCCTGCCTCTGCTGAGCTCCCCTCCACATGTCCCACCCCCTCACCCTGCTGTTGTTTACATCTAGCCTGCCTGAGAATTTCCTCTGGGAAGGAATCTGTTCCTGCTGTGGTCTGGTGCCTGGGAGGGAGAGAACCTTCTGGGGGCAGGGTGCCCTCCATCTGAAAGAGGCCAGGTGAGCGTCATGCACAGGGCCTCTGTTCTATCCACTCATATTCTGGGTGAGGCCATAGGAAAATCTCCTGACCTTCAGGAAGTTGGCCTGTGGGTGCCTCCTTTGGAAAGCCTGCATGGGACCACTGTAGGCTTTCCCTACCCTACAGCTGCCTCTAAAATAGCTGCTACTTGGAGATCCTCCCTTTCTAAAGCACTTTCTGAAGCCCTCAGGATAGTGGGGAGCAAGCAGCACCAGAAGAATCTGGGATAAGTGCAGGAATCCAGCAGCAAAAGCAAGTCTGCGACCTTCATGGCCACTATCCATTTAACCTCATATCTCTTTTGGATACCTTCCCTCCTTGGGAATCAGAGTTCTGGCTCCCACCTTGAGCAGATATGCACTAATTCCAGAGAATCCACTAACAGGCTGCCATGTATGGATGTAGATTCTTAAGCGATCACAGGCCGGGTCATCTCTGATCACTAGATGGGTAGCTCAGCCTGGGGCATTTAGTGTTTTCCATTGTGATAAACCCCAGGGCAGCTGGATCTGGAGCTGGTGGCAAGTTGAAGTTATTAAAAATTGATTTGTGTGGGACAGTCTTTAGTATCTTTTTTTATTATTATTATTAATTTCTGTGGCCCAGACTCATTTCTCAAAGACAGAATTAAGGTAATCTCCCAGGTGCCAGTGCCATCTAGCTAGGGACCCCTGTCTGTCCTTATAGACACTCCTCCTCTGAGTTTCCTGGCCCTAGTAAGGCCACTTGGGTTCAGAGAGTTGTTTACTCCCTTGTCCTCTGGGTAGAAGGAGGGAGAAGGGAGTTCCCTTATCTCCAGCTTTGTGGTATTGAGTTGGCCAGCCAGCCCATTTGGCCACTTCTGTATTCCTGACAGCTTTTCCTATAAAGTGAACAATGGCAGGTCTAGGGCATGGGGCACTAACAAGACTACTTGCCCTCCGCTGTAAAGCCCATCCCTTGGCTTGTTTCTTCACGTACATCTATGCCAGGAACTCCAAACAGGAGTCCCCATTTCTCCTAGAAATCAACCTCAAAATCAACTATGGAAAGCTGCCCGTACTCCATCTATGCCCAGCCTCTATGCCAGGTCTATGGAGGCTCCTCGAGAGCCAGGAGCAGGGGATTGCTCCTAAAGACTATCCTACCTTCAGGTGCTTGTCCCCCTCTTATGCCGGAACTCCTGCCACAATTCCTGCCGGGCTGATTGAATCAAGTGGTTGGAAATTAAAGCCAATTGAAGAAATTAAATGTACTTGAGTCATTTTAGCTAAACTTTTGATTTCAGCTCCTTCAGACCCACCTGACATGATCCCCGTATCCTCATGGCAAGTGGGGGGCTCTTGGGTGGGGAGCCCAGGAAGCATCCTGGAGAAGGTGAGACGTGGGGCTCAGTCGTCCTGTAGCCATTCCTGAGTGATGAGGGAGCCGAGCTCTGTGCTAGCCCCTGCCTTCAGAAAAGGAGCTAATCTTAAAGGAAGGGGCCTTATAACACAGGCATTTCTTTTCTCCTTTGTATCCTCACCTGGATCCCCAAACCCATCAGTCACTCCCCAAATCTGCTAGAAAATGAGGAATGTAGGACAGGACGGGTGACGAAAGAGGGGCAGAAAAGTTGGGGGTGGGAGGGAACAAAAGAGCAAGAAAGTCTTGAGAAACTGACCTGGTTCACTCTTTTTTCCCCCTTATCGTCCTAATTGGCCAGTGGGGGTCATTAGATCAGAGAAGGAGGCCTCCTGAGAGAGAAGGGGGCCCAGAGATAGGGTCCCGGAGTGGGTGAGAGTTGAGGTCTTTCTGGAACTTGAGAAAAGAGAAAACTGTAGTCCGTTGGCCCGTTGGCCAGAGATGAGCCTATTATGAGAGGCTGGGTTGACTCTTCCTTTGCATCCCCAACCGGCTTCAAACAAGGTGGGCGCTAGCTGAGACCACAAAAGACCATACACGGATACATGGGAGGAGGAACGACAGAAAATAGGGGCTGACATGAATACAGACAGAACAGGGGACTCAGAGACATACCCCAGGTTCTGTCTTGGCCAGAACAGTGCTGACAATGGGGGAAGAGGTGCCTGAGAATTAGGGGCGGGGTTTCCTGGCACTGGGGTGTTTCTGGCCAGCTCTCCCCTTACACTCCCCCCACCCTGTCCCCTTCCCCCTCCCCCCACCTTGGCTTGTGGCTTCGGGTTTAGGGGGTAGTATTGCAATGTTGCTGGAGAGCTAGTCTCTCTCCCTGCACTTTCCAGTTCACCCTTTCACCGGGTGCCTCCCCCCGAGCTGCAACGGGTGGGGGGCGGGGGTAGGGGGAGCCAATCCCGACAGCGCCAAAGGGGGGAGGCGGCGGTGACAGCCGCGGGGAGGGGGCGGGAAGAGAGAGGCGGCTCGGCTCCGGCTCCGCTTGCTGCTCAGCTCCGCTCTGCCTCCGGCTTTGCGCTCACCTGCTGCCTAAGCTTTCTGCTCCTGCCCCAGGACCCCCGGGTGGGCCCTAGACCCCAGGGCCGTTCCCAGACTCAGCCCCTGCCCAGATTCTCCCCAGCCCCTAGCCCCGACAGCGCGCTAAGCCGCCAGGGGGCGCCGTGTGAGGGCCCTATCCCGGCCACCGGCGCCCCCTCCCACGGCCCAGGCGGGAGGGGGGTGCCGGGGGCCATGCGGGGCCAGGGCCGCAAGGAGAGTTTGTCCGATTCCCGAGACCTAGACGGGTCCTACGACCAGCTCACGGGTGAGTCGGTGATGTGGGGGTCGCGGGAGGGAGGGTTGGATTCCATCCCCGCACCCTCCCACCCCTCTGACCCCAGCCTGGCCCCTACCCACACTGCCCCATTCCCAGGCACTCTCCTGGCTGGTCTGGGCGGCAGGACACTGGGGTTCAAAGCCTTGGGTCCCCCCCTACCGCAAGGGGTGGGGGAGGAGCAGGAGGGGCAGGTGTGGAGAGGCAGCAGGTGTAGGCGTGTGTGACACAGGGCTGGGAGGGTGTCTGGAGTGGGAGGTGTTACGTGCGTGAGCGCCTGTCATTCTTGTGTGTGTGTATATGTGTGTGCCTCCCACAGCTGGTTGCCATGTGCACTGGGCTTGGTGACAGCCAGGGTGAGTGTGATTGCGTGTGGCAATGCAATTGTCAGATGTTTGAGTGAGGTTGTGTGGGACCCTGGTTGTACTGATGAAGTTGTTTGGACCATGTGTCTCTGTTGTATGTACAACTATACGTTTTGAGTGTGTAATGCTGTTTGAAGTGACATGTGACTACGAGAATGTATCAGGACTCCACTTCGGGGTAATTTGTCTCTTTTTAAGACTTCATGACCATGACCATTCTGGGGCGAGCATTTGTTAAAGTAGGTTCTGTTGTGTTTTATGATTGTGAGACTATATGGATTCTATTAGTGTTTTGTTTTGTTTTGTTTTGAGACAGAGTCTCACTCTTTTGCCTGGGCTAGAGTGAGTGCCATGGCGTCAGCCTAGCTCACAGCAACCTCACACTCCTGGGCTCAAGCAATCCTTCTGCCTCAGCCTCCCGAGTAGCTGGGACTACAGGCATGTGCCACCATGCCCGGCTAATTTTTTTTCTATATATTTTAGTTGGCCGATTAATTTATTTTCTATTTTTAGTAGAGACGGGGTCTCGCTCTTGCTCAGGCTGGTTTCGAACTCCTGAGCTCAAACAATCCGCCCGCCTCGGCCTCCCAGAGTGCTAGGATTACAGGCGTGAGCCACCGCGCCCGGCCTTCTATTAGTGTTTGATGCTGATAGTGTACTTCCATGTGGTGATGTCTGCAGTGGGTTTCTGTGAGTGTCCATGACATGTCTTATCCTCGCTGCCTCTCTGGCTTCCTGGTGCAGATGGGGGTCTTTAGTGTACCCCACTGCTTCCCCACAATTTCCACAAATAGCCTAGGGGGACCCAAGGAGGGTCTCTAGTGTCCAGCTGCCCAGCCTGGCTCCCAGGAGCACCCTGTGGTCCCAGCACCTGACCCATGTAGGGAGGCTTTGATTAGTGCTGGGTCAGCCCTCCCTGCCCAATTCACATATTCAGATTATTCTTACAACTGAAGCTCCTTCAACCCCCAACAACTCTTCGAGAACTTCACCCAAACCCCAGGAAAACACATCCTCTTGCCTCCCCACCAGCCAGAGATAGAAGCTCTAGGCCTGGGAAATGCCATGTGGTTTCCCTGTATGTCCCCCCCTCAAACCACTTTGCTACCCAGGCTTCCTCTCTTTCCCACACTGGAGAGGTATGTGAAACCAGTACATCTGTGCATGTGCATGTTCCTGGGTTTGATAGGCAGATCCGTGTGTTTGTGTAGGTGACTGTGTCACCCTGTGTACATTTCCGTGCATGTGTGTTTGTGTCTCTCTTTGTGCAGCCTACTCAAGAACTCCAGCAGAGAGTGGGAAGAGGGAGGCTGTCTCCCCTGAGGCCTAAACAAAGTGGAGAGGTAGAAGGAGGCCATGATCCTTGTCCTTCCTGAGGGGAGTGAGGTTGTGACCTGGGAATAGGGGAGAGGATTAGGATGCGGCCCTTGAGAATAAGTGTCTCCCCAAGTCACCCTGGGGAGCCCCTAGTTGCAATGCAGAGACTCCCTTAAAGGGGGAACCACTCACTCAGGCAGGCCTCAGATGTGAGAGAGTGCTACATGTGCCTCACACCTGGATGGCTCTGCTATAAACTCTGTTCCCACCACCAGTTTAGCATCCTTGATAGTAGTAAGGGCCCAGGGCCCTCATTAGCATCACATTAGTCAATGTTTGCTTTTGGCTTTGATTCTCCCCTTTAGTGAAATCTTCCCTTCCCCACTTGCCTGTTTGAATCAGATTGGGTGACAATAGGGAAACATTTGTATTTGAAGGTGCACTGCCTCAGGTCAGTCAGGAATGAATGGAAGTGTACCAACGGTGTGACTTTTGTTCTCTTGGGCTCACTTTTCCCATCTGTAAAATGGAGAATACTACTTACTGCCTGCCTGCCACCACTGGAAAGTAGAAAGGTCAGATGTTGACAAGTATCAAATCAAGAATCATGGTCTAAGTCATCAGCATCCTCGCTTTAGATGGCTCCACACATGACTTGGAAAGTAGAAATAGGACTACAGGGGCTCTCCTCTCCGAGGAGGGCTTATCTCATACCGGCAGACAAATGGGGTTGGGAAGCCCATGTTAAGGAAGACTCCGAGCCCCAGCGGGCGGCGCTGAGCGCTCGGAGAAGCCGGAGCTGAAGCCAAAAGAGGAGTCGTTGTCCGCGGTGCTGAAGAGCGCTCCAAGCTTCCCCTCCCCTTCCGTTCCCTCCTTTGCCCTTCCCTACTCTCCTTTTCCCTTCCCTGTGCAGGCGGGATTCCTGGGATCGGATATGGGGTAGTCTCCAGCTCCCGTCATCTTGGCCGTCAGGCTTGCAGGGAGGCGGCCCTAAAATTACACTTCAGTGCATCTTTGGTCCCTCCGACCGCTTTCCTTCCTCACTCCCACCCCAAGCTCAGAACAAAGGTGGGAGAGACTTTTTTTTTTAGGAAAAACAAAATCTGAGCCCTACCCCGACCCCCATCTAATCCCTCGGGTCTTCCCAGCCGGGCGGGGCCAATTGACAGTGAGGCTCCGTGGGAAAAGGCCGCGATCCGCGGCCCCATTAGAGCGAAAGCAGAGAAAGGACAGGAGAAGATGGGAAGGGAGTTGGAACCTGGCTGGTCAGGCCTGAGCTCTGGTCCCTGGGACTAGGAACGTGGAGTCCGGTCCTTCTGGCCGTTAAGTGTCGTTCTGGGGACTGGGGCGCCCCCGTGTGGCTTAGAAAAGCCATGCGTATGGAGCTGATTCTGTACGTGGACTATCGCCAAGTCAAGAGGGCAAGATTTGGACGGAGTTGGAAGGCGATTCTCGCTACTGAAATATAGGGTTTTCAACCAAAAATACGGGATCCCAGTTGGAGGAGTGGGACTATATCTCTCCTTCAGGCTTTCCCAGGAGTATGAAGTCGTTAGAGGGTCCTGGAAGGGTTTACTTTGGGTCTAACCCGCTAGGGTTAAGTCTGGAGTCTGGGAAAGGGGGCGGAGCAGGGGCTGTGGGCGGATTCTACTAGATGCGTTTGGCTGGTAGCCAGCGTATGATTGGTAGAGTCTGTGAACCTGCGGGACCAAGACAAACGCAAAGTCGTGAAAGGTATTTGGAGCCAAGAGGCACGTATCAGTGGGGGCACATCCCTGCCGCCTGTTCTTTGCCACCTCACTACACTGGCCTCTTTCTCCTCCCTCCTGTTCTTTCTCCCATTGGTCCAGGAAGTGTGGGGGATTGCCATGACAACTTTGTCCTTTTACTCCTTGACATCTCTTTTCTCCTTGGCCAAAAACGGGCCAGGGAGGGGTGCAACAGGCTGAGAAGGAGGGACCGAAAAAGGGCAATAAAAGATAAGGTTCAGCCGGGCGCGGTGAGCTCACGCCTGTAATCCTAGCACTTTGGGAAGCCGAGGCGGGTGGATCGCTTGAGCTCAGGAGTTTGAGACCAGCCTGAGCAAAAGTGAGACCCCGTATCTACTAAAAATAGAAAAATTAGCTGGGCTTCCTGGCGAGTGCCTGTAGTCCCAGCTACTCGGTGAGGCACGAGAATCGCCTGAGCCCAGGAGTTTCAGGTTGCAGTGAGCTACGATGACGCCAGTGCACTCTAGCTGGAGCGACAGAGCGAGACCCTGTCTAAAAAATAAATAAATAAATAAGATTCATTCCCCATCCAGGTCTTTTCTCAAAACCCGTGTGTGCCCAGCTTCCCCGCCAGAAATCCACCGCCCCCTTCACCCGCTCCGCCCCAGTCTAGGAACTTTGGGGACGGGTGTTTCAGATGATGGGGCCAGAGTGAGTTCCCCTCCTGCAGCCAGAAGATGGGGAGGCTCCACGGCTCGAGATCCGGGCCTGCCCGTCCGGCCCTCCCGCGCCGCCCACGCAGGGCCCACTCGGATGGGGGAGGAGACCCGACCGGGCCTTGGGGGCGGAGCTTGGCCGCAGAGCTTTCCGCTGAACCATGAACCGCTGCCCCCGCAGGTGCCGGAGCCCGCTGGGGCAGGCAGCGCGATCCCTTTACCAGCTAGTGACTGGGTCGCTGTCGCCAGGTATGAGGAAGGGAAGGGAGGGGCAGGAACCCTCAAAAAGTGAGCGAAGTGAGATAGGAGCCTCACAGAGGTGGGGAGGGGAAGGGCCCCTCACAGAGATGGGGGGAGCAGGATCCCTCAAAGAAAAGGGTTTAAAGGGCAAGATACCTGACAGAAGTGGAGCAAGGGATAGGGTCCCTTGCAGAGGAGGAGGAAGACACATAGGGCTCTTCAGAGAGGAAAGGAGAGGGGGCATCGTGGTCCCTCACAATGGTGGAGGGGGCAGGGCTTCTCACTGAAGGCAGAGGAGGGGGCTGCAAATAAGGGCAGGGCTCCTCACAGGGTTGAAAGGAGGAAGCCAGCAGCAGAGCAGGCAAAGGCACAGCCCTTTAATGCACTGCTTAGGTTGAGGGGGTCTTAAGATGATGGGTCAATGTCCAGAAGGAAAAATCCCTGAGGTGGGGCTGGACCAACATGAACTCAGCTAGCAAGTTCACGCGTGGCAGGATAGATAGACTTGTGTGGCATGAGGATTGCATGTCACTGTTTTGTCTATCCCTGGGAGTGTTAATGGAATTGTGCATTGCTAAGTTGAATATCACTGGGGCTGTGCATTACTGAGGTTGTGCATCCCAGGGATTGTGATCGCTGGGATTCTGTGACACTGAGACTGCACGTGCCTACAGTTCTATGCTTTAGGGCTGGATTGGGGGTTCCTGAGTCACTAAGTTAGTTGTATAGCTTTCATGAGGTTGTACTTTGGTGTGAGATTTGTGGAATGTGTGGATTGTCGGTATCACAGGGCACGGATGAGATTTGTGCACATCTCCACATGGGTTCCTTGGGGCTGCTTGGGCAGGGCCCTCAGAACCCAACGTCCTCTCCCGACCTGGCCTCGAGGAGACCACAACAACCTAGTCCCATGGCATTCTGGAATCTGTAATTCTCTGGCTCTCTCTATGGGTATGCACTTAAGCCCCTGGAGTATAGGCAGGGCGTATGTCCTCGCCTTGCCGTGTGTCCCCCAGAAGGAGAGGAGATGAGGCTGGGCCAGAACCATGCGTGGAAATCTCTTGGGAAGCATGCAACCCCCAAGCCCCCTGCTTGGCTTGTCTCTAGTGACAGATGGCTGGAGCCAGGCAGGGCCAGCCCTCAATCATTGCAGGCATGACTTCCAGGCCCCAAAATAGCCCCAATGTCTAGGGAGGTCATTAATCACCTGATGCAGCTGGGGGCTGCAGTGTCTTTTGGCCTAGCTGTGAATAGAGTGGGTCCGGGGGACTGAGAGAAGGGCTTTGGGGTTTGGGGTCTTCACAGGCTGGGTAACAGTGTCGGGGGTGGGGTGCAAGAGCAGCCGATGGAAGGTGCGACAGTTGCACAGAGTGCGTTCCCCCCATAAGACAGTATTACTCCACGTTTGAACTGTGAGGAATCAATAACTAAATGACAGGACTATCTCTGGGGTGAGATTTGAGGGATCTGGGGAGGGCCCACCTAATGCCTCAAGATAGTTTTCCCTTGAGTTCTCACTCTGCCTGAAATGCTTCCATTAAGATTTCACTCCTTTGGGTGAAAAGCTGAGTCCAGTGGCACAGGGATGCTTGGGGAGGACAGATGTGAGCAAGGGCCCTAAGACCTGGGAAGTCTCTGAGTGGAGAAAAGGGAGAACCTGAAAAACAACTCTTCTTTCACTTCTGACAGACCCTCCCACCAGAGGCCTGGTTGATTTAGGACTAAGAGTCCCCAGGAGGCTGGGTCAAGGTCTCTGAGAGTTGAGGGTGGGGATTAGAGAGGAAAAGGAGGATCCAGGGACAGGGCACCTGGCTGCAAGTTTATCAATCTGTGCATGTGTGAATCAGCAGCAGGGAGCAGGGAGGCGCTGCTGTGGTGCCTCTTTCAGTCTACATAGTCCGGCCTGGCATTCAAGTCTTCCTGGAATCTGGCCCTTTTTGATTTTATTGCCTATAGCTCCCCTGACATAAACTAAGCTATAGTCACCCAGGACTCCTTGACACCCCACACAAATGGGAGAGACAGCCTTAAGGCGCTGTCAAATCACTGGCTCTGGTTAAAGTCATTCTTTATCAACACATCAGCTGTTACCTTGGGAAAATTACTCTATGAGCTTCAATTTCTACATCTGCAAAATGGGTATACTGCTACTCACTCTGACCGTGTCAGCTGTAAAAACGGGAATAATAGATCCTACCTTTCAGGTTCATTATGAGGACTAAGTGAGATCATATGTGTAAAGTATCCAGGATACAAAATGTGCTTGATAAGTGTTGATCTCTTTGTTAAGGTGGACTGTTGACATTTGAGCCATCCTTTAAGAACCAGGTCAGGGCCAGGCACATTGTCTCACACCTGTAATCCCAGCACTTTCGGAGGCTGAAGCAGAAGGATCATTTGAGCTTAGGAGTTTTAGGTTGCAGGAGTTTGAGGTTGCAGTGAGCTATGATCACACCACTGCACTCCAGCCTGAGTGACAGAGCAAGACTTTGTCTTTAAAAAGAAAAAAAAGAAGAAGTACCAGCTCAAAAGCTACCCTATCCAAGTTTTCCCTGGCCTCCCAGTTAAAAAGCTTTTTACTATAGTTCGTTTCATGACCCACCTAGGACAGTTCCTATCACATAGTAGGCACACAACAAATGTTTTTTCCCTCTCTGTTGCCTGGGCTAGAGTGCAGTGGCATCATTCATAGCTCACTGCAACCTCAAACTCCTGGGCTCAAGTGATCCTCCTGTCTCAGCCTCCCTAGTAGCTGGGACTACAGGCACGTAACACTACACCTGGCTGATTTTTCTATTTTTTACACAGGGGTCTTGTTCTTGCTCAGGCTGGTCTCAAACTCCTGACCTCAAGCAATCCTCCCACCTCAGTGTCCCAAAGTGCTAGGATTACAGGTGTGAGCCACCGCAGCTGGCCAACAAATGTTTTTTGAATGAATAGATTCCTTATAGTTCTCTCAGTGGGGCTGTCTCTTCCTATGCAGTGAAGTTGTGTTTCATTCACCGTCATTCCACAGGCACAAGCTCAGAGCCTGACACTCAATTTGTGTAGGTCCAGTTTTTTTCAACATGTTTGCCCTCCAGGAGCTTGGAATACAGTTGAAGAAATAGGACTGGTCCAGAGAAATCTGGGTTCAAATCTCTGCCTCATCCCCTGTTAGCTGGGTAAGGCCCTTTAACTCTCTGTGCCTCATTTACCTCATCAGTGGAATGGGCACAATACTATTCACTGCCCACATCATGGAGCTGTCATGAGAAGCCATTGAGATAATAATGTTTCTGGAAATGCTTTATGAACTGTTAAGAGCTATAGAAATGTAAACGGGGAGTGTTATGTTATTAACAATGGTAGCAAACACTTATTCAGCAGTTACTCTGTGCCAGGTGTTACTCTAACAATTTTCTTTTCTTTCTTTCTTTCTTTCTTTCTTTCTTTCTTTTTTAAATAGAGACAGGGGTCTCACTCTTGCTCAGGCTGGTCTCGAACTCCTGGCCTCAACAATCCTCCCACCTCAGCCTCCCAGAGTGCTGGGATTACAGGCGTGAGCCACTGTGCCTGGCTATTCTAACAATTTTCCATGTGTTATTCATTTAGTCCCCCCAGCAACCATATGAAGTAGGAAACTGAGGCACGCAGAGTTTAAGAATTCACCCAATTAATTGCAAGTTGCAAAGCTGGGATTTGGATCCAGGGAGTCTGGCACTGCAGCCCACTCTATTACCTACCATGATACATCGCCTTTTACTCTTCGCACTAATAACATTACAGAATTATGTGCTGAGTTTTGAGAGCTCAGAAAGGAATGTGGTAGGAATTCAGGTAACTGGTAGGCTGCTGAGGGCTGGAGGCTCTGAAGGGAGGGGAATTTAAGCTGCCTCTAGCCAGGCCTGGTGGCACACCCCTGTACTCCCAGCTACATGGGCGGCTGAGCAGGAAGATTGCTTGAGCCCAGGAGTTCGAGGTTGCAGTGAGCTATGATTGCACCACTGCTCTCTAGCCCCAGTGACAGAGCAAGACACTCTCTCTAAGAAAAAAAAAAAAGAAGAATTTAAGCTGCCTCTAAAGGATAGGTAAGAACCGTAGGATAGAGGGAAACCAGAAGGGAAGGCAGCCCCAGCAAAGGGGGTGGCAGGAGCAAAGGCACAGAGGTAGGACTGGGTTTGGTGTGTTTGGGGTACAGTGAGGAGGCCAAACTGGCTGAAACAAAGGTATCTGCTGATGAGGATAGTGAGAGGGATATTAAATGCCAGGGGTGGAATTTGAAGTCATAGGGAGATATTTGCTGGTTACATCCATAAATCAGTAGCCTCTAAGGTTTGAGAAACTGAAAGCAACCTGAACAGAATTTTTCCCAGGGGAAAAGCAAAAGACCAAAAAAAAGGGTATGTTTGAGGCATACCCTTCTTCCCACACCGTTCCTGGATATTGGCCGGTAAGGGTAGGGGGAGAGGGAAGGGTTAAGATGTGGTGTGCGTGAGGTTGGACGCCTGACCCCCAGTGGTGCCCAGGTAGAACTGCAGGTCAGCGAACCTCAACTGCTGTGGCAGCGACCGGCCCTCCACCCCCACCCCACAAGTCGGGCAGAGACACACTCATCCCAGAGCTGGACAAGAGGGAGGGCTCCCTCTGGGGTCAGTCTCCCTAAACTGGACTTCCTGGGTAGATAAGCTTTCTAAGAAGGGAGCCAATGGAGTATGGTGGTTTAGGGTGCAGGCTCAGAGTCAAGACTGGGTTAAAATTGAAGCTCTGATCTTGGAGATTTGCTTAACCTGCCTTTGACTTAGTTTCCCCACCTGTAATATGGGGATAATAGGTTTATTGTGAAAATTCAATGTGATACTGTCTGTAAGCACATAGCACATTATCTAGCACACAGTGAGTGCTCGATCACTGGTAGCCAGGGGTATTAGTGATGTTAAGCGTTATTAACCTTGAGGCCCTAGTCTTGTGGCTCACTGGCTCTGCAGGCCTTCCCCCAACCCCCTCCACATAGACACACACACACCCCACCAGGAAGGAGCAGGGACACACACACACTCACACCACCACCAAGAAGGAGCAGGGAAGGGGAGGGAGGGACTCCAGGAATGCTGGGGGAAGGGTGGCCTTCTTGGAGGGTTCAGATTTCCTTCCTACCCTGGGCTTCTCTGTCAGCTCAATAACAGTTCCCAAGGAGCAGGCCGGGCTTTGGCATCTCCTGGGTGAGGTCCTAGCCTGAGGAAGGGGAAGAGTGCAGTGCCCCCTCCTCTCCCAAGGAGCTTGGATCTCTTGGTCCCAAAGGCAGTTGCAATAAATCCCCTCCGCAGAGGGTCATGATGGGGCTAAGCAGCCTTTTTCCTCCCTAAGCCATTGGACCTAATTCTCCCTCCCTTGGGCCTCAGTTTCACTGTCTGTGGCCTGTGGGAAGAGAGTGCTTCCTGCCTCACAGTCTCCATGGCAACCAGATCGATGACAGTGGTGGTGTCCTCCTAACAGGAGAGGTCACTGCCTTCTCCCTGCCCTTATATTCTCATACAATGCCGTGCTGATACAATGACACAACCATAGACCCTTACTCCAAATTATATGAGACACCCATGCCTAATACACTTCAGACTCACATCCCACAGCCCTACTAAAACACAGAAACCTCACTCCCCATACACACTCAGAAATACTCTGACACACTCTCTTACATGTGTACTATCGACACGCAGGTCACATACGCATATACACACAGGAGTAGAAATGCATAAGCGTGCACAAAACACACACCTCTGTGACAGTGCACAATCACGTGTAAACACACATGGAGACACACACAAGAAGAGACCCACGTACTCCCATACCAGCAAACACAGGAATATACACGCAGTAAAACACTAGACACCCGTAACGCATTCTGATCCATCCACCTATTACTTGTACGTGTGCCGATATGGTTTCTCACACGCACCTTGCCCTTCTGCCTTCGCCCTAAGCACAGCTCCTCCCTCTGCCCCCTCCCTTTGGCACAGAGTGGCCACAGGATGTCTGGGGGATAGTGCTCCTCAGGGACAGAGACAGGTCACTGCCTCCCTCCTCTAGCTCATGTCCTATCCTGCTCTGGTCCATATCCTTTGCACCTGCACCAAAGGCTCTCGAGGAGGTGCCAGTCCAAAGGCTGAGGTGGCCCCACGACGAGGAAGAGGCGGCGGCTGTGGCCGGGAGGCATGTGGGGCAGAGGCGGGGTGAGGGGGGAGAGGGAGGAGATGGAGGGAGGGAGGAGATGCAGGGAGGCCGCGGGCAGTCCTACTCAGGCTGGGGAGCCTGAGGGGGAGGTGGTGTGAGGCAGCCGGCCAGTGGCCCTATCAGAGCCTCAGCTGGGTGGGGGCCATGCCCCGGGCCCACCATGAACCTGGAAGGGCTGGAGATGGTCGCCGTGCTCGTAGTGCTCGCTCTGTTTGTCAAGGTCCTGGAGCAGTTTGGCCTCTTTGAGCCTGTCTCCTTGGAAGGTAACCCAGGTGTCTGGGCATGTCTGAGCTGCTGCTGGCTGGAGGGTCAGCTGTGCCTGCAGCAGCGTTGGGGAGGGGGTTGCTCCATCTTCATGCCTGTGGGCAGGGGTGAGCAGGTGAGTGATGGGATAGGCATGGGGGGAGGTGAGGAGGGGTGCTTGGAGAATACACACTTGGGAGAGATAAAGGGGGGCCTCAAGGAGTAGATATGGGGAGGGGAGAAGGGAATCTGGGGAACAGGGTGTTGGGAGTTGATGAGGGTTGCAGTGTGGGGAGGACTGGGGCATGGAGATGAGGAGGTAAGGAGACTCTGGGGATACCAGGAAGGGTCCGGAGACAGGCAGGGGTGTCTGGAGTAGAGGAGGAGGTTCCAGCGATCTGAGAAAACACCAGATTTCTGAGGAGTCCCTTTTGGAGCCAGGGGCTCACAACAGCTCTGGAAATGTGTGTGACTCTCCACACCTCCAAGTGTGCAGCGCAGGTTAAGGGGTGTGTGTGGACTCGGTGTGTGAGAGACACAGGGTGGGACTGTATGTTCATGTGTGTGAGAGAGAACAAAGTATGTGACTATGTGAGCTTGTGTATGTGACAGGGATGTGACTGTGTGTGTCAGAGTGACAAGACATGTGGCTTTGTGAGGTGGTGGATGTGACTGTGCCCAAGCGGGACAGGGTACGTGGCTGAGCCTCTTTGAGTATCCGGTTTTGTGTATGGCTGTTTCCAGACTTTCCTGAGGATATACAAGCTCCGTACCCAAGGCTTGGGATGGGGGTGGGTTCTGGAGGGACAGGAGTGGGAACACTGTGGTGAGACATTTACAGCTCAGCTCTGGCTGGGGGGTGAGGAGTGGATCAGATCAGGGACCCTGCTTCCCAAGCCGCCTTGCCTCTCCAGGCTGCTCTGAGGATCCGGGGGCAGAATGGGCGCCAGGGCCTAGACGCTGGGAACGGGAAATCAATTCCCCACCCTATCCTAAAGTCATTAGGGACAGTGATTTGTAGGTGGAGAGGGAAACACTTCTGCCACCCCCTCGAGAGTTTTGACCTGCCCCTCGTCTTCACACCAAGAACCGTGCAGTTCCACGGCATGGCTATTCCCCAGTTCCACCAGGGACAGGAAGACAGGCAGGAACCATGATAGGACTACAGGGTAGACACCTGGGAGAGCTGGAAAGAGGTGAAGAAAGTTGGGGATAGGAGGAAAGTCCATGAATTGCCTGTTCTAGGGTTCAGTAAGAGCAGAAAACTCCTAACTCACACTCTGCCCTCTATGCTGCGTTTATTGGGGTGAAGTGGGGAACAGGGAGTTAGACCTAAATGAACTGGGTAGGCTGGGCTGAGGTGGTTCTTATCCAGTCTGGAAAAGATGAAGTCATTTGGGCTCTAACTTGCCATCCCCTTTAGACTTTTGGTGGGAAAAGGGGCCATCTGGGAAACCCAGGTGACCTGTCTGCTGAAGGCAGCCTCTTCCCACCTTTAGTGGAGCCTAGAGGAAACAGAGACTTGGGAACAGGCAGGGGGCTTGCCGGGCAGGTGGGAAGTGGGAGAGCCACCCCCCAGTCAGGTGACCACACCAATGGAGGCAGGCACAATCCGGCTTCAGGAAACCAAAGTCTGGGCTAATGGAGCCCTGGGCGGGAGGCCAGGCCACCATCGATCCCCCGGCCTCTCCATAGCTCCTGGCGTGGGAGGGTGGTGAGGACGTGTTGGAGGGGAGGCAATTACCTCCTGGGAACAGGGCCTGGTCCTGAGGGTCAAGCCTGGTTTGGGAGGGCCAGGCGGGGGCTGGGGGGTGGAGTGGGGGGTAACCTATAACCAAAAAAAGTTGGGCCCCTCCAAGAATTGACTGAGGCCAACTTTAGCCAGTGTAGCAGGTCCAGTGGGCTCTGGCCCAGGAATCTGGGGGTGAATGCAGCATAGAGACAGAGACACACACAGACACAAATTTGTGCCCCAGGACTAAAGGTCCTCCTGGAGTGCAATTAAAGCTATAGGACATGTGCAGAAATAAGGGGCGGAGAGGAAGGCCATGATCAATGGGCCCTAAATAGCCCCATAACACACCAAAAATATTCATCTCCACCTCCAAGATCTGTTATTGCGTCATCACTTTGTATCATTTACTTTCAAAAAGCAAGCCATCCTGGAAAGGACTGGGAAAGAGCCACAGTTTAGGGTAGATGAGTAGCTGATGAGGAACCCTACTCTTTGGCAGGAAGATTCTGGATACCCTGGAATCAGGGATTACAGGAAAGAAAAGTGGACGTACCCAGGAAACATGAAGCCTCTGTGGGTGAGGTAGAACCATAGATATCTGGGTGCCATGGGGACCTAGGTCACAGTATGACATGGGTATGTGTCATGCAATCTTAATATGTGTCATAATGTTTATAAGGTCACAATGTGTCATAGTGTTTTAACACACAGTGTCATGACGTCCCAGGGTCATTGTGTGTTCTGTGGATTGATCATGCTGTGTGTGAGATGGCCTATATGGGTCTCCATATGTGCGCCAGGTTTTACTTCGGATCACATTTGTGTATTTGTATTAAGGAGTACTTAGTCAAATGTGTGTTTATCTGTTTGTGTGTGTTGGAGCATGTTTCTTAGGCCTGCGGGTGTGAGTTGCTGGATATCTAGCTGTCACTGTCATCCATCACTCTGTGATTTATCATTCCACAGGTCACTATACATGGCTGTCACTGTGTGTGTGTGTGAGAGGTGTTCCTACCCAGGCAATCCTTGGGTTGGTCATCACCCTGAGAGGTCCAGCCATGGCAGTTGAGCCAAGGGCACTGGGTCAGCAAAGATACTTGAGGCCCTGCCACCTCCTCCTTGCACCTCACTGTCATCAACCACATCCCACTGTACAAAGTGCCTGACCCCTGCCTCTATGGACTTTCCATGCTGTGAGACCCACTGGATCCTCTAACCCAGCCCCCAGCTACCCTGGCCATTCCTTTCCTCCCCTCACCCCATTCCTCTCCCAGCCCCCGGCCGCAGCTTGGGTTGATTGTGACTGTCGGGGAGGGGACAGGGAATGGAGGCACAGTGGGAGTTAATGTGCCTTCCTGGGATCTTCTCTCTTACCAGGCCACCCTCCAGGGCCCACTAAAAAAGCGCTGAAGCAGCGGTTCCTCAAGCTGCTGCCGTGCTGCGGGCCCCAAGCCCTGCCCTCAGTCAGTGAAAGCAAGTGCCTCTCCTGTGCTTCCGGGGGCGGGGCCCGAATGTGTGTGGGCGTGACCGGTGTGGCGGGTGTGGGGGCGGGCACTGGCTGGGCCCGAGTGTGAGGGGGCGTGGCTATGTGCGCGGAACGAGCAGGTACGTGTGGGCGTGGTCAGTTGGGGCGTGGCCAGAGTGCCTGTGGGCGTCACCAGTCTGCGCAATAGGGCAGGACCAGGGTGTTTGGGCGTGGCCAGTGTGGCAGGACTGAGGCCCGAGCTTGAGTGGCTGTGGCCAATGTGGCGGTGGCGGGACCGGGCGGCTGTGAGGGTCTATGAGTGGCTGAGCTGAGTTAGTGTCTATGTCTCTGTGTGGCCGTCCCGCCCTTGGTACGTTTTGGGGCTCTAGATGTATGTCGCCCGTGCCCTGACAGGATGGTTTGCAGGTATAGAGGATGGAGCCCGCCTTCCTCCAGACGCCAGGATACTTGGGTTTTCTGTCACTGCCTGGTCCCCAGCTGAGTGACCTGGAGTTGAGCGACCTCGCTTTGTCTCTAGATATCCGTGTCCTCAGTAGGGCCTCGCCCATCTCATAGGATTATACTGCATTTTGCAAGCTATAAAGGCCCGTTTTGTAGTTACTTGAGCGTGCTGTTGTGTTTGATTTCCACGGGTCCCACACGGGGGTGGATTTGGAATAAAGAGAGGCGTGAGTCCTGCAAGCTTGGGTGCGTGGGGTCCATTTCGTGTTTATGTCTGTGTTCGTTAGGTGTGCCTTTGAGCGGGGGCCGGGGTGTGAGCATTGTAACACACAGGTCTGTGAGATTTGCTGTGAGTGTGAGGGGCGAGGTGTGTGTCTGCAGTTGGCCCGGTCTTCCGCTTTCTCGGTGACAGTTCGCTCCCTTCAGAATTAGCCGCCCCAGCCTCCCTCCGCCCCCACAGACCCCGCCCGCTGGACCCAGGTGACTTACTCTCCTGGTGGGGGCGGGGGGCGGGGTGGGGGTGGGGCTTCGGGAGCGCGGGTGGGGGCACTTGCCTGGGGGCTGGACGTTGGGGGCTGGGGTGGGACTGAGATGGGGCCGGGGGTGGGACCAGGGGTCGGGTCTGGATGGATGTCGGCTGAAGCTGGGCGGGGCATGGCTCTGGCATGGCTGGGATTGACCGGGCTTGGCTGGGAGAGGGGAAGAAAAGGAAGGGGCAAGGCCAGGGCTGAGTGGATCTGAGTTGGTCAACGAAGGCCCGGAGCTCTGACCCTCAGACACCCACTCGAACCGGCTTTTCCCACTCCTCCTTTTCTGGGACGAAGATGTGGCTGAGGGCCTTCCCCTCCAACCAGGGATCAAGGGCCCTGGGGCAAGCTCTGAGTTGGATCCCTGGCTCTGGGGCCAGGACTGGCCTTGGCCCGCTGATAGAACTGGAAGCTGACCAGCGCCTTCTCTACTTGCCGCGATGTCCTCGGCTCAGGGTCCAGAGAACTGGCAGGCTGGTCTCCGGTGCTGGAGATGGGACGGGGAGGAGGGTATACGGATCAGTGATTCTGAAGAGGGGTAGCAGGGGCCTGAGGCGCGGCTGTCCCCCTCACCGCTCCCCGCAGACAGCGTGGAGGATGAGTTTGAACTGTCCACCGTGTGTCACCGGCCTGAGGGTCTGGAGCAGCTGCAGGAGCAAACCAAGTTCACCCGCAAGGAGTTGCAGGTCCTGTACCGAGGCTTCAAGAACGTGAGTGCATGGTGAGGCCAAACTGAGCCAGGGTTGGGACAGCAAGGGCAGGGCCTATCCAGAAAGCATGGCCTGGATACCAGTGAGACTGAAGGCAGATGGAGCCTCAGACCGAACTTCTAGCCTTTTTTTAGCTCCGTGTTTTTTATTTGTGCTCTGGGGAAGAAGTCTTGGCTCCCATCACTAGAGCTGGTGAGTCCCTGGAGGCTTGAAAAGTTTCCCTCTTTCTCTGGGAGTCTCTGGCCATGGAGTGGGGGGGCCAGTGAGCAGAAGGGGGTTTTGTCTCTGCCCTCATCCTGATTCCCCTCCCCTCCCAGGAATGCCCCAGCGGAATTGTCAGTGAGGAGAACTTCAAGCAGATTTACTCCCAGTTCTTTCCTCAAGGAGGTGAGGGGACAAGTCCCAAGGGGAAGGAGCCATCCATCTCTAGGCTGAGTGGGAGAGAGGGTTCCGGAGGGCTGGAAATGCCAAAGTGATGAGGGAGTTGGGGGAGCTCCATAGAGGTAGGAAGTCCTCTCCTGTCTGGAAGCCAAGCTTACTTCTCCACACTCATCCTACAGACTCCAGCACCTATGCCGCTTTTCTCTTCAATGCCTTTGACACTAACCATGATGGCTCGGTCAGTTTTGAGGTAAGCTGGGGGGAGGTGGGCCAGGGAACCCTGTTTCCTGGGACTTCAGGGCCAGGATCTCCAGTTCAAACCCAAAGAAAGGGTTGGGTGAAGGGTATCTGAAGACACAGCTACCCCTGCCTCCTTTCTAGGACTTTGTGGCTGGTTTGTCGGTTATTCTTCGGGGAACGGTAGATGACAGGCTGAATTGGGCCTTCAACCTGTATGACCTCAACAAGGACGGCTGTATCACCAAGGAGGTGCAGGGCAACTGAAGGGCTGGGGGGTTGTGGGAGTGGGGGAGATGCAAAGGGCCATGGGAGGGAAACATGACCCACACATGCACCACCAGCAAGGGGTGTGGTCTGCCCTAGGCCCTAGGCCTCTTTGTCTGGAGGCTGGAGGCTCTGAGGAGGGATCCTCTTCTTTCTTGGCCTAACAGGAAATGCTTGACATCATGAAGTCCATCTATGACATGATGGGCAAGTACACGTACCCAGCACTCCGGGAGGAGGCCCCAAGGGAACACGTGGAGAACTTCTTCCAGGTGCATGGGACTGGGTAGGCTGGAGGGCCCTGGTGTGAAGGGAAGGAGATCAAGAATGAGCAGGGAACTTAACCTGAGGTCTGCCTTCCTCTCTCTTGCCCTCTCTTCTGTTCTCCCTGCCTGACTACCTTCTTGCAGAAGATGGACAGAAACAAGGATGGTGTGGTGACCATTGAGGAATTCATTGAGTCTTGCCAAAAGGTACAGGTTTCTGCCCTCTGCATTACCCTGGTTTGGACTCAGTGATGTAGGGAAGGGCTCCTTTGGGTAGAGTACTGCCTCCCTAACTCACCCCTCCACCCCAATTTTGTTTCTTTGGGGGAGGCTTACCCCTTCCCACCTCAGGTCTCTCTGGGTATCTCCTTCCTCTCTGCCTCTGAATGTCCCCAACTTTGACTCAGTGTCCCTTTCCCTGTCTCTGACAAGTTCTTTCTCTTTCTCTCTCTCCAATCTGCCTCTGTCACACCATGGCCACAGGATGAGAACATCATGAGGTCCATGCAGCTCTTTGACAATGTCATCTAGCTCCCCAGGAGAGGGGGTCAGTGTGTCTTGGGGAGAACATGTTCTAGCCCTAGTCCAGGCAGACCTTACCCTTCTCTTCCCAGGTTTGTCCTCATCCTGGCCCTACCCTAGAGGCTGTAGGGATTCAAGAGCCTGGGGATTCAGTAGTCTAGATCCCTGGAGCTGAGGGGGCTAGAGAACAGGCAGAGTGGGAGCTACAGTGGCCCAATCGGTTAGCACGGTACTTATATGAGAGTGGGCAGAGTACATTGGGGGTGTCCCCAACTCCCAACAGCTCTCACCCCCTCCCTGCCTCATACTCAGTGCTGAGAGTGCCCTTGCTATAAGAATTGGGTGGTTCCCCACCTCCCACCCCCACTTTAGAAACCACAACACTAGACAGAATGTCTCCTGCTATGGTGCTCCCCCATCCCTGATCTCATAAACATTTCCCCTAAGACTCCCTGCTCAAAGAGGATTCTCTGTCCTTGGCACTGGCTGGCTTTTCAGACCAGCCTTTGAGAGCCCTGTGAGAGGGGGACAAGAATGTAGAGGGAGAAATCTTGGGCCTGAGTCAGTGGTTAGGTCCTAGGAAGTGGCTGGGGTAGAGAACAGAAAAGCATAGGCAGTTCTGGGACAACGTTTCATTTGAAAAGAAAAAGGAAAAAAAAAAAAAGAGAGAGAGAGAAAGGCATGGGTAGATTGTGACAGCTCAGGCATGCCAGGCTATAGCTCCAAGTTCCCCAGGGCTGCTACCCCAGGCCATCAAAATATGAGTTTCCAGGCTTTTCAGAAGACCTTGACTCCTGGGAAATGCCCTAGAAATTTTCCATACCCTCCTCAGTGTCCAAAGAGAGCCTGGGATCCAGATATCTGGCTCATCCCTAGAATAATTCCTTTTTCTCCCTCCTTCCTGCATGTGTTGGTGGTAGTCATGGCCAGGGAATAGGGCTAGAAGATGCCCTGGCTGATGCCTGCTAAAGTTTCAAACTACCCTCCCTGCTCATCACCTGTTTTGATGGCTATGACTTGAGTTTTCATTTGCTACGTTCTCTAGACTTAGAAGCATGGGGTGAGTTAGGCACCTTTCTAAACTGGGTCCTACCATTCTCCCCAGTGGATACCTTAGACGGAAAAACAAGAAGGGAGACAGGTATAGCATCTGAACCCAGTGTGGACATTCATTAGAATCTTCCATCAACCCAGGCTCTACCCCAGCCTCTCACATAACTTCCTCAATTCCCTAGGGTCTCCTCTTGCTCTACTCAGTCAACCCAGAGATGCCCCTGAACACACTAGAGGGCGGGGACCGTAGGACCCAGGTTCCACCTCATTGTCCACACCCCTGCCATGCTGCCACCCTTAACATATCTGCTTGTCCCACTCAGCTCACCTTCCTAGACAGCCAGAATCTGAGGGGAAGGGCCCCCAGGAAGCCCCTTTTCCCATGAGAACACTGTTGACTGCTTTGCATTTTTGGCTCTTCTGTATATTTTATAAAATAAGAAATATACCGGATCCAATAAAACACAATGGCTATGCATAGGCTGCTGTCTCTTTTTGTCCCTTCCACCCCATAAATACCACAGAACCCCTAACTCATGCACCTGCAGTGTTTTAGATCCCCAAGAAGGTGCCTTTTCCATGGTCTGGTCATACCTTGGTAAGAAACCGAGATACAGGTTCTGGAACGGTTGGAAACCCACCTCACCTCAGGCTCACGCATGAATCTCCTTCCCACGTCCTGAGAGGAGACAAGGAAGGACAGGACGCCGATGTCCTGAAGACTATGCCAAGAAAGCTGTCTTTTGGCAGATATTCTAACAAGATGAATCAAGAATTTCTAATTTCCAGACTTCTTAATGAATCTCAAAGTGTTTTCTTTTGAGGGGAAGTTCCATTTAATTTCTAATGAAAGTTCCTTTGTGTAAACATCCCAACCTTGCCTCCTGTATACATTTGTGTCTCTGTGCCCAGCCAGGAATGATGGGGGAATCAGATGGAGTGGACCAAGGGCAGGTTACTATGGGACAGGTGGCACAAAGGGTGATAGAGACTTCCTGTGTGTTCCCATCCTTTTTCGTTCTGCTCCCGAAGAGGGGCCACCAGTGGTAGGTTCCTTCCATCCTTTCTCTGGGGGACCATTATGTGGTGACTAAGCTTTAGTCCATAGGAGGAGGATCAGGCCTTCTCCTCCCTCACTGTACACATTGACAAGGTCAAGGAAGGGGTATGGTATCCAAGAAGCAAAAACTCACTTTCAGAGTCCATTGTTTGTCATTTGTGTTCCCTGCTAATATCATCACAGAACTATCTGCTCCTTGGGTCCTTGGGTTTCTTTGGGTCATCAGATTAAAGATCTGATGAAAGCTGTGGGCCTACTCTCCAGAAGGAAAAAAAATGCAATATTTCCCCATGTATTTTTATATCTCTGAAGCATCTATGGGTCCTAAGTTAAGTACCCATGGTCTGTTTTACCCCTCAGCCTTCCATTTTACAGAAGAAGAAACAGGCTCAGTGAAGGGAGAGAACCTGCTCAGGGTCACCCAGTGAGTTTGTAGCAGGATGGAGACTAGACCCAGTGCCCCAAGTCTCTGTCAAGGGCCTCGGGGCACAGTAACGATTTGTGTGTGAAGGATGGATGCTACTACGCATGTCATGCATAAAATAAGAAGGTGACACTGTGACAGGCTCTCATGGTATCCTCTGCTTTTCCTTCCTGGCACTTCTCAGTTTGTAATCATATATGTATTTATTTGAGTAATTATTTGTTTGTTTTCTCCAACACGCTGAGTTCCTGAGGGCTCTTTGAGTGCCTGGGCTAGGTTGTTTTCCCCTCACCATCTTATCTTCAGGGCCTGGCACATAATAGGTATTCAGTAAATATTTGTATTATTGTATGGATGAGCACAGTGAGTGTATGTATATAACTGGGTCAGGTATGGAGACAGTCTCCATTTTTAAGAGTAGATCCAAGTTTAGGGGAAATTGAAGTCTGAAGCAAGGAATTGCTAGTGAAGTGAGAAGTGCCCCAGAGCCAGGGCACACAGATGGGATCCAGAAAAAACCAGCAGGTTGACATTCAGATCATTTTGTCTCAGCCATTGAGTGAGTTCTGAATGTTGTCAGCTGCTCCATCCCAACATACACTCCTTTCTTGCCTTCTAGTATTTCGTACCCTCCTGGTTTTCCTCCTACCTTTCTGACCACCCCTTCTCAGCCCTCCCTTGTCAATTTGAATTCTAAGTCTTGGCCCCATAGCTTTTCCAAATCTCCCTCAATCCAGTGGCTTTAAACATAGGATTTGCAGATGCTCCTAAGTTTATATCCCCAGAACTCTCTTCTGATATCCAACACCTACATATCCAATTATCTCTTCAACACTTTCACATGGACCTGTAATGGTCTAACTTAACATGTTCAAAATAGAGCTTAGGTTCATGCCTTCCAAGTCTTCCCCATCTTAAGTAAATGATACCTAGTTACTGAGGTCAAAATTTAAGAGTCTTCATTTCTTCCTCTCCCTAATTCTCCCCCCACCCCCATTTAATCAATCACCAATCCATTCACCAAAGATACACCACCTCTCTCTGTCTCTGATGCTGTTCCCTAGTCCAAGCCACTGTCATTGCTCACCTAGAGTACTACTTCCTATTTGTCCATTTCAAGAAAACCCTCCTTGCTGCAGTTACTATTTATCACATCGCTAGGTTTCCTCTCTTCAGAGCACTTATCATAAACTGAGTTCCTGTGTACATACTGCATTTATTACTGTCTGTTTCTCCAAACAGAATGTAAAATCTGTGAGGGGATGAAGCTCATTAATTCCACAAATATTTATCATAGGCCTATTAAGCATGTTCATGTTGTAGGTGCTGAGCGGGGTAGAAGGGAGAGGTGTGGTATGGAGGGAAAGTGTATAGCAATCATGTGGCAAGAACCACACCTCCAGTTTGAGAAATACAGATATGGAAGGTTGATCTTGCCTGGGCCCCAGGCCTCGGAGTCTGGACAGTGGAGAATAGATGAAGTTGTGGCTGTTGACTTGCTGGCAGTTGCCATGGTGTGAGGTGTGGGACAAAGAGGCAAATATGAGACTAAGGGCTGGCATCAGCCAAAATGACAGCCCCCAAATCCCCAGGGACTACAATATCCAGTGAAGTTGCTTATGGCCCCCAACTGTCAGCACAGGAGTTTCCCTCAGAAAATGCTTGCTCCTAACCCCTACCTCAACAATCCAGGACTGAAAAGAAGAGGGACTGTAAGAGTCCCTGGAGCTACAAGTTGGGCTGTGGTTAGAGGAATCACATATCACACTGAAGTGTAAGATGGACAGTACTGAGTCTTAATAACCAGAAGGAGACTGAGATGCTAATTTCACATGATACCTCACAAGCTGAGACAACATTTCTCAACCAACATAAATGTACAATGATTATTATAGGACTACAGGGAGCTCTGAGAACATATAGCAAGGGGACCCAAACCCATCAAGGGCTCAGGGAAGGGTTCCCAAGGAAATGATATTTATGCGGAGACCCAAGGGATCTCAGGCCCCCTTACACTGCTTCACATTCCCAAACAAGCCAGGCTTTTCACCCCTTTCTACCTTTGTACTCTGTTGTTTCACTTTCCCGGAGTTCTGTCTTCCCTTACTACTTACTCAGTCAGGCTAACTTCTACTTATCCTTTATGATCCAGTTGAAAAGTGAAGCCATGGCCACAACCTCTCCCCAAAGTAAGTTAGTCATTACCTCTTCTGAGCTCCCAAAACACCCGGGTACACCTTGTGGGAATTGTGTGTGCGTGCTTGCTTGTCTCCACCACCGCACCGTGAGCTCACAGTGGCCCTACATCCCAGCACAAGGCAAGCTCAATAGGTGTCTACTGAATGAAGGAATGAACGAATGATTTCATACTTAAATAGAGTTAGGGAAAATAATACAAGGCAGAGGGTTGAGCTGAGCTCCTTGGAATGATGTCTTCACGGAACTCAACCTGGCTCAGGCAGATGTAATGAGCCAACCTATTACAAGAATCTTCATAGAAAGTAGGTCAGTTCCTTCCTATCTCTTTAAGAACCAGTGGCTTCGTTTCCGCGCCTGCGCATTGAGAGAGTAAACACCGCTCCTTTTTACCCTCCCCCCTTCTCCCGATTGCCCCAACCAGCTGCAGCCTCCTCCCATACTCCCCTCCTTCAGGTGGGGTAATGGTCCGTCCCAGGGTGCCGGGCCTGTTCTGGAGGGTGGCAAGCATAAATGGTATATTCCACTGCCTTCATGACCTTCCAGCTTTCCGCGTCTCCTCTGTTCTGTTTCCCCCTACCGAATGAAGCCTAGTAGGCTGGCCCCAAAGAAGGCGGGGGAGCCGGGCGGAGGGGACCGGTCTGAGCCGGTCTGCAGCGCAGGCGCAGTGCGGATAAACAGGAAGCGGGCGGTAGAGGCAGCGGCAGAGAGGAGACAGGAGCTTGGAGGGGAAACTGCGGAATAGCTAAGATTATCGGGAGGGCAACAGAGACTAACTGAGAACGAGAACAGGAGTCTCGGCCATCTGCTCGCAAGGAACGAGCGGTCACAGCCTCGCTTTCCGCTTGGGCTTCTGCCTCCCCAGCTTAGGCTGAGGCAGCGCCTGACAAAGGGCTCGCGCCGGTGCCGCCGCCCTTCTCATCCGGGCATTCAGGTCCTTGCGGAGAGGGAGGGGGAAGGGCAGAGAGGGAGGGGAAGGAGCAAGGGGGGCGCGCGCTTGGAGCCGAGGCCGTTTCCAGGGCTGCGGGCCTGCGGCCCAACGGACGGAGGCCGAAGAGGACCCGCAGAGGTGGCGGCGGCCGGGGGCAGGAGAATGGTGCAGAAGGAGAGCCAAGCGGCGCTGGAGGAGCGGGAGAGCGAGCTCAGCTCCAGCCCTGCCTCTTCCGCGGGGGCATCGTTGGAGCCACCGGCAGCTCCGGCCCCTGGAGAAGACAACCCAACCGGGGCCGGGGGAGCGGCAGTGGCCGGGGCGGCAGGAGGTGCTCGGAGGTTCCTATGTGGCGTGGTGGAAGGTGAGCGCTCTGGCGCGGGCTGGACTGGAGCGGCCTCCTTCCCGTCCCGCCGCAGTACTAACACATTCTCTCCTGGGGGTGAGGGTGGCGGTGCTTTCAGGGGGCTCTAAAAGGCTGTTAACCCTTTGGTCTGAAATTTGGCCCTGCTAAAACGAGGGGAGAGACGAGACGGTGGGCGAGTTTCTCCTCACGTCCTTAAATTGCGTCGAATTCTCTGGCTGCTAACTGGCCTGACCGCACCCGTCTTGGGCTTGGAGCCAGGCTGACTCCTGAGGAGGCGGTGGTAAGGAGTCTAGTGTTATATTAGACTGTGAGTTATACTTCTTTGTACCTTGGGATCTTATTTCCTAGGGATGCCTGCGTTCGAATGAAAAAAAAATGTGTATATGGCTTCTGTTCCCACCCTTTGGGGAAAAATCTGCCCACACAGACGTTGCTGCTTGTACTCTTGGAGTGAAGAGAAGCACACACAGCCTACACAGCATTACAAGTGCCTTTCTGCTTAGAATTTTTTTTTTTTTTTTTTTTGCTGGCCAGCCTCCCTGCTCCCCCTTAAAGATTCATTTGCAGCCTAGAAAATTACCCTCTTTCCCAACTACTGTACTTTGCCCTTGAGGGATGAAGCTTTGACTTTAGTCACAGATTCTCAAAGTATCAGAGATATGGAATTTGAATTTAGTGACTGCAGATGAGGTTTTAAAATGCCTTTCTCGCCGTCTCCTTTCCCATTTACAGTTGATGGAATGATGGACTTTTTTGGTAGCGAGGGAAAATTACCGAAAGATTGTATCACACTTTCTGGATAGGAATGTTACATATTCCACCCTGCATTTTATTGAAGCACGAATCAGTTACATTATTGCTCTTTTCCTCAAGTACAGCATATATTTGAACTGTCTGGAAGTATTTAGGCTGACCCAGGGTTTCCTAGATGTCTTATTAGTTCTTGCCTTCTGTCCTTAATGGTGTGGATAGGAGTATAAAATTAGTCTTTGTAAAAAACAAAAAAGGTATGGAAAAAGTAAAGAAGGGTTGCCCTCTTGGTTGAGAGCATTAGCTTTTCCGTTGTCACCATATAGAGAGTATTCTTTTTAAAAGATAGGTGATGGTCATGGTATTTTGGATAATGTTTAATTGTAGGGGAGAACAGACTATTGCAATTGCAGTAAATTATGAAGAATTCAGCCAAGTTAACTGTCCTGCAGAATTTGGGGGAAGACAGCATGGAAAACTATTTACTGTATGAAATGTTTATGAAAACATGATTGCTTTGTGTGACTTATATGTTAGTGTATCCATTGGGCTTGTTTGAGTGCAGGGATATTTTAGAAAAAGAATCTGTATTTTGTTACCAAAGATCACTGGGTGCAGGGTTGAGGAATGCTGGGGGATATAGAAATTTCAGAGATAGACTGCAGTGAGTCTAAGGAAAGTTGCTAGTCCATTACAACTTTAGTAATTAAAGGAGAAAGGTTATTGTGGTTTAAATTGATTTGTTTTGAATAGTAGTAAAAAACTCTTCGTATGTTAAGAATAAAGTTGTCCTCAATTCTCATTTCTGTGGTCCCTCCTCCCTCCCATTACCATGTATATACTTTTTTGGTGGCTGAACAGCCGAGCCAGCACTGATTTTTTTTTGGAGCTAATTGGTTGGCACCAGTCCTAAAATGAATGAGTACAGGGATACTGTAGTTACTGCCAGGATTTCTTTTTTTGTTTTCTTTCCCTCACAAACCTTTATTGGTTTTAATTCGTGCGTTAATGGCATTGCTTCCTTTTTGTGGTGCCAGTCAACCAAAACCGTGAACCTGAGTCTCAAAGAGCCAAGGTAGGGTCTCTAAAGATTAAAATGCTTAAGTTAGACGTCTGAAAAATCTTTCTTTTTTATACTGGAACAACTCTAAAGGGATGTTTAATGCCTACTCCTGTAAGTGAAAAATGATAATGCTAAAGTGCTGTTGGAAAGCTAAAGACTTGTGTAAATTTTACCAAATTAAGAATTTTTTATATTCCTGTGAGAGGGTAACATTGGATTGTCAACGTTGAAAGTGTTGCAGTTACATACACTGGTATGCAATGAATTTTTCTTTGGTCTGTCATTGTCCTTTTGTGGTGCAGGGGAATAGTTTTGCCTCAAGGTTGGAACTGAAATTTCCGATCTAGATTAATCTCTTACATAGGCTGTGTGTGTTTGTGTAGAGCATTTTGTGTTCAGAATGCTTTTATTAACCATCTTCATGGTACTCCTGAGAGGTTGTCCTTACCTTTTGGACATGATTAGACTAAGACAGGTGGAAAGTAAAGGTTAGGCAAGATGTAAGGCGTTTGTGGTTCAAGCTGTGATTAGCACATTAGGGAGCTCCGAATACCAGTTTGTGCTTATTTGACAATTTAGGTCATCAGTCTGCAAGTTTGTTTTCTGCAGTGTGCATAACTAGTGCTTTGCCCCCTTGTGGGGCACTTTGGGGCAAGTCAGTCACATTCTTGAATTTTAATTTGTTCAAAGCTTTGCTCTGTAATTAAGATTGCTTGAGAGTTTGCTGTTTGGGCCATTTTATCTACCCTCACCCCTCTAAAAGCAGTTTTACCCTCTCCTAGGTAGTAATTATTAGCAGTTTGGCTTCCTTTGCTTCCCTTCCCCATTGTAAGATTGAGATACTCTCACTCTGTTGCCTGGCCTCTAGAGTGCAGTGGCATTATCATGGCTCGCTGCAACCTCAAACTCCTGGGCTCAAATGATCCTCTTGCCTTAGACTCACAGTGGCTAGGACTACAGGCCTGGGCCACTATGCACAGGTGCTAATTTTTTTTTTATTTTTTTATTTTTTTGTAGAGATGAGGTCTTGCTGTGTTGCTCAGGCTGGTCTCCAGCTTCTGGCCTCAAGCAATACTCCCACCTTGGCCTCCCAAAGTGGTGGGCTTACAGGCGTGAGCCACCGTGCCCAGCCTTATTTAATCTTTATTGATAGTGAAAAAAGATGATAGGTTTAACTGTTTTTAAACAACTGTCACATAAATAACAAATAATCATGGTAGAAAAATAAGAAAATTTACCTAAGCAAAACGGGAATGAAATTCATCACCCAGAAATAAAGAAACCTTAATGTTTTACTAAGTATCCTTCAGATTTTGGTGTATTGTACACATTTTTTACAAAATGGGATTGTATTGTGTGTTTTGTAACCTGCTTTTCTCAATAAAGCTTACCACATTTTAAAACTGAAAATAATTTCATTCTTACTTTGAATCCAGGATTTTATGGAAGACCTTGGGTTATGGAACAGAGAAAAGAACTCTTTAGAAGGTAAATTTTTGTTATACAAAGGAGAGAGGAGAATCTTGAACCCTTAACATTTCCTTTTGTTTGGAGAAATACTAACAAACTGAATAGCCTGGGTACAGTTTGTTGATTTCTCAATTGCAGAAGTTACTTTACCTTCGTCCTTTACTACTTCTTCACCTAAGCCAGTGGTTTTCAAACTTTTCCTGGGGAAGCTGAATAGGTTTTGGGCTTTGCCTGCCTCACCCAGAGCTGTCATGTTTTTACTTAAGATTGTTAATTTGTTGATATATGTTATAATATTTAATTTTTAAAAATTACAAAAAGGTTAAAAAGTACTATCCCAAAATATTACTAGCTTTGTATGAGATGGAAATGCTCTCAGAAGAGGGGAAAAAATGGAGATCTACAGCCTGTAAATGTTGTCTGTTTTACATGTTTAATTTTCTTTTCCCTTAAGGCTCCAGAAATGGGAATTAAATACATACCTGTATGCCCCAAAAGATGACTACAAACATAGGATGTTTTGGCGAGAGATGTATTCAGTGGAGGAAGCTGGTAATCTTTTTCTCTTTAATCCAAAAATTCAGAGTATGTGAAGAAAACAGCTGTATTTTAAATGTAGTGGTACAAGAATTTTATTAAGTATTTCATTTTTACTTTGTAGGTATTTTCCTTTCCTTCTGTCTGGTAACTGTGCAGTCTGTGTGAGTTAGCAGAGATTGAGAGAGTAGCACTAACAAGATCATGACCATAAGTGTGATTCATGGGTGTGCCAGTCTCACTTAACCTGTTCTGTGGTCATAGATTCTACTGCTTATTTATGCCAGTGGTCTAAACAATAGGCCACTGGACATAGAAGAGGTGCTGAAGCGGGGCTAGACCTAGGGCAAGGCAAGTGAGGCAGTGAGGCACCTACCTACCTTGAGTGCAAATTTTAAGGGTCTCCAAAAAAAACAATAATCAAGATAAATAATATTTTATGCAAGTTTTTTAAAAAAACTAAAATTAATGCAAAAAATTCATGTTGGACAAAGTAACAAAATTTTAAGTAAAGACAGGATCAGTATTACTGATTGCCCCTTTTGCATCAGGCTTTAGTATGGCGTGGCCTTGTTCACTGTTACTGATCCTTAGCTTTATTTAAAATGAAGACCTTAACCTCGTCGGGTGAAATAGAAAGCCATAACAGACTATCCTTGCAACACATATTCTTAGGTTGAGTCAGTTACATAAAATTGATAAATAAGTTAGTAGTATATCACAGAACCTTCTTGTAAATTAGACAAGTAATGTTTTTCTTTGGGGACTTGAGTAAATTAGGAAACATTTTTATGCTTAGAATTAAAGAGTATATACATGTAGCTAACAAGATACTTGGTTACTAGCCCAGCCAAGGTACTGAAGGCAGAAAGTTTTCTTGAGTTATGAAGAAGCAATTAAAACTTTTCCCATCTCCATATAATGTTGTTTACTACTCTATATAATTTAAGTGTGCCTTCAACTTAATTATTTTCTGATGGTGCTGGTGATGAAATTTAATGTGATTAATAAAATAGAGTCAAATGACTATCTTGAAATACCACTGAAAGTTATTCAAAGATAATGTCCTGTGGTATGTGTTATTTAAATTTACTTAGGAAAATTGTCATATTTTAAAAGCTTAAAATCTGTAATGAATGTTTTTCCTGTAGATGGAAAAGATGAGGCATTAGGATTGTTAAGATCATCACTTAACCCTGATTCTTTTATTTTTTTTTTATTTTATTTTTTTAAAATAATATATATATATTTTTTGAGACAGAGTCTCACTGTGTTGCCCGGGCTAGAGTGCCGTGGCGTCAGCCTAGCTCACAGCAACCTCAAACTCCTGGGCTCGAGCGATCCTTCTGCCTCAGCCTCCCAAGTAGCTGGGACTACAGGCATGCGCCACCATGCCCAGCTAATTTTTTTTTTCTATATAGTTTTAGTTGTCCGATTAATTTCTTTCTGTTTTTAGTAGAGATGGGGTCTCGTTCTTGCTCAGGCTGGTCTCGAACTCCTGAGCTCAAACAATCCGCCCGCCTCGGCCTCCCAGAGTGCTGGGATTACAGGCGTGAGCCACCGTGCCCGGCCAACCCTGATTCTTAAGAAGACATTTTCTCTCTTTCAAAGTATAAAGTAGTTATGTGTGGATTTATTTAGTTAAGAATTTCAGTTGTTCAAAAAAAAAAGCAGCAGCAGCATTTATACCTTTCAAATGCTAGAGGAAATAGAAATGGCTTCAGTTCAGTAAGAGAATTGACACAGTTGAGTGTTTTTGAGAGATGTCAGAGAAAGGAGGAGAATGCTTTATTATTTTTAATTTTTTTCTTTTTTCTTTTTTCCTAACTGCTAGATTATATGGGAAGGAGAATTCTTTATTGATTTTAGTTTGTTTTCCTGGAAGGTTAAGAAACTATTTGGAAGTGAAAAAGAAGGGCCTCTTATTTTCTGTTGGTTCAAATAAATCAAAGGTGTGAAAACTATTGTTCTTTTACTGTGACATTAAATCACTTCAGGCTTGTTTCATTTTGTATGGCCTATTGTTACATTGGACATGACAATTTTCTAAAATTTAAGGAACTTTTCCTTTCCTGTAAGTTGGAAGAAATGACCTCTTCAGTTGAAAAGTGAAGGTTCTTTTAGTTTTCTGTGCTGCTTTCTAAAAACGTGGACTCTGTTCTTTAGAGCAACTTATGACTCTCATCTCTGCTGCACGGGAATATGAGATAGAGTTCATCTATGCTATCTCACCTGGATTGGATATCACCTTTTCTAACCCCAAGGAGGTGTCTACATTGAAACGCAAGCTGGACCAGGTAATTTCTTACTTTCTTATCATTTTTCCTGACTCAATACTTGAAACTAAAAGTTTTCTGAGTTGCTTTCTTTTTCTCTTTTTTTTTTTTGCTTTTTGAAATGGGGTCTCACTATATATTGCACAGGCTGGTCTCAAACTTCTGGGCTCAAGTGATCCTCCCAAGTAGCTGGGTTTACAGGCACATGCCATCACACCCGGCTCTGAGTTGCTTTTATGATGTTAAAAGGAAATTAAATTTATACTTCTTTGTATCTGTAGGAATTTTTTACCTTTAATGCTTCTGATAGAGGAATATATTTTCCAAAGTAAGTCGAAAGAACTTTACTGGAGGTGCCATTGCTTCTCAAATTTCAGTTTGCATAAGAACTGCCTAAAAGAATGCTTAGAAGTGGTCCTTAAAAGAATGTTGACTGCTAGGCTTCATTCCCATATTCCTATGCTGACATGGGGTAGGGATCAGGAATCCAGGCGATTCTGAAAATAGGTGATCCAGAACCACATATTGAGAAACTATATATATCAATTGGGTGCTTGACTGAATTTGTGACTGAGGTTATAGAAACAGGGTTTTACTTGTTAGACTTCAGTTCTATCAGGTATATGGACAAGAGATGTACTTCAGTCTGGAAATGGCTGGTTTCCTAAGATAAGAAGAAAAACAGACTAGGTAGACATGTAAGCTATTGGTGAACTTGATTTGAGTCTAAAGTCTACTTAAAAACTGCACATTTTTTTGTAAAGTGTAAGGCTCCAGTTTTCCCATCGTTTTTTAAGTTTGTTGATATTTCTATATACATATTTTGTTTCTTTACGCAAAAAAATTTTTTACGTAAAAAATTTAAGGTAGTTAAAATTTTTATGAATGAGGTTATTTCCCTGTTTGATCAAATTCTATTGTGTTCTTTTTGATTAATGCCTAGTTAGGTTTATCTGCAAAGGGATTAATAGGATCAATGTGCCTTTGTGGACTAGAACAAAACCTGGGTTTTTCATATTTTGGGTTTACTTATTCTTTTGTGTTTCTGTATTTTTTTTTTTTACTCTATTGCGTCTTCTACCGTCAGCAGCCAAGGAGGTAGAGGCAAGGCCATGTTGCAGAAGTTTTGCTGGAGGTTTGTTATACAGGTTGAGTAGCCTTAATCCAGAATTTGAAATCTGAAATGCTGCAAAATATGAAACTTTTTGAATGCCAATGTGACGCTCAGAGGAAATGCTTATTGGAGCATTTTGGATTTTGGATTATCAGATTAGGGATGCTGAATATGCAGATATTCCAGAATCTGAAAAAAATGCAAAATCTGAAACATTTCTGGTACCAACTGTTGTGGATACAGGATATTCAACCTGTATTGCATTCAAACCCAGATGAAAAATGGTCCCAAAACTGTGTTTAGTTGTGTAACTTAGAATTTCTTTCATTGAAAGTGTAAAAATAATAGGTCTGGCTTTGAACATTGTGCTAAGGAAAATATTTGACTTTAAGTGTAACTGTTAACTATATACATTAATATTTGGAATCCTTTATTTTTTACTCTAAGGTAAGCTGGTAAGCATCTTGATATTTTTCTTTTTCTAGGTTTCTCAGTTTGGATGCAGGTCATTTGCTTTACTTTTTGATGATATTGACCATAATATGTGTGCAGCAGACAAAGAGGTATTCAGTTCTTTTGCTCATGCCCAGGTCTCCATCACAAATGAAATTTATCAGTACCTAGGAGAGCCAGAAACTTTCCTCTTCTGTCCCACAGGTATTGTATATAATATGGTTTTATTTTTGACTAGTCTTCTTGAAGTATATCACTTAACTCCAAAGGATCATGTATGAGTCCTATTGGGACACCCCACTCCCATCCCCACCCCTACCCTGGTGTATAAAAGTAGGACTCCTTTTTCTAGAAGACATTTCTCAAGATCTTAAAGTGGAAACATTTTAGGAATTAATAAGTGACAACTGACTAGGCAAAAGATTTTATGTATTTTTTAGTACTGGAAGTATATGAACATTATGTTGTGAGGATTAAAGGAGGAATAGTGAAATGAAAACTGGAAAAAAACAATTTACATTCCTTTTAACTTAGTCACATCTCATTTCCTCCTACTTTTCCCCTTTTTCTGCCCATGCATATCTATCCTTGTTTTCATTCCTCCGACTCCCATCTGGGCTTTTATTTTCAGTAGTCAGCGTAAGAAGCTTAATAATTTTTCCCCCTTTCCTTTTTCTTTTTCCCTCTCTGGTTCTTTCCATTGAAAATGTTGTATTCTTTTTTAGTTGCTTCTCAAAATTCAACTTATAAGAAATTCCCCCCAGACTTGATTTCTTATTCAGGAAGAGACAAATAAGTTAATTCTAAGAAATTTTAGACTGAATTATTTAACTGTGCATATGCCTATATTAAGAGTACTGGGAGCCAAGAACCTTATTATAGTGGTCTGATACTACACGAGTATTCAAGTAATGTTTAATAAGATTATACTGGGAATTAATTCACCACAAGTTACAATATAAGTTTCAGTCGAGTACTAATAGTCATTGACATGATCTTGAATCAGTTCTATTATATTATAATTCATTGTGTTTGGCCTCTGATTATAACTGAGAGATATAGGCAGTTCACAATTACGTAGAAAATGCTAAAATTCTAATTGTTTCTTTAGTAAACTTCTAATAACTGTAGAATCATAAAGATTGATGTGTACTGCTGTTGCCAGAAAGAGTATCAGATTTTGTGGATTGATCGTTAAATGAACTACCCACTTGAGTTTACTTCCTTTTAGGAGGCCTTTTATCATTTGGATGATAGAATTGGTAGATATTTTTTCCCCATTCAAATACTCATGACCATTTCACTCCTGACTCTTACTTAATTTTTCCCTCTGTGTTTAGAATATTGTGGCACTTTCTGTTATCCAAATGTGTCTCAGTCTCCTTATTTAAGGACTGTGGGTGAAAAGCTTCTACCTGGAATTGAGGTGCTTTGGACAGGTAAGTCTTAAGATTTATATAGGTGAAACTTGAATTACTAACTAGGACTTAGAGAAATTGGTTGTTCTTGTTAATTGAATACGTCATAAAACTGAGTCTTAACCAGAAAACTTGTTATAAAATATACTTTCTTTTACACAGTATGCACTCTTCCTTTACTATAAAAAATATCTTTGAATATTTTGTAGTTACTGAATAAATAGTAAAGAAGTATAGTGAACTGGCCTAAAGAGTATTGATTCCAGCTCTAGGAGATTGTTCTGTTTTATAAAATAAAGAAATAAAACTGAGTAAAAAGACATGTGTTTAAAAAGAAAAATTGTTAGAAATTGTACATATAAGGAAAACATGGTAAAAAGTTGTATATGTGCAGTATATTTTAAAGAACCATGTGTGAGTTTTTAAAACATTTTTTAATTTTCGATTATGGGTATGAGGTTTTAACACACTGTGGTCATTATTTCTAGGTCCCAAAGTTGTTTCTAAAGAAATTCCAGTAGAGTCCATTGAAGAGGTTTCTAAGATTATTAAGAGAGCTCCAGTAATCTGGGATAACATTCATGCTAATGATTATGATCAGAAGAGACTATTTCTGGGCCCGTACAAAGGAAGATCCACAGAACTCATCCCACGATTAAAAGGAGTCCTAACTAATCCAAATTGTGAATTTGAAGCCAACTATGTTGCTATCCACACCCTTGCCACCTGGTACAAATCAAACATGAATGGAGTTAGAAAAGATGTAGTGATGAGTAAGTAGCCTATACTTCATCCTTGACTTTGGGAGGAGAGCTAGGGTTAACTAGAGCCAGTGGCAAGTGTATATTCCTTTGTCATAACGGTTTAAGTGGTTTTATTAAGGTATATTGTTCAGTTCTGTTAATGAGGTATGTATATGATAGAAGAAAGGCTGAGTGGCCTTGGACAAGTCACTTAACCTCATGGCCTCAGTTCTTTGTTTTTAAAATGTAATTCAGTCTTTGAAATATGAGTAACAGATGAAATAGACATTTAGTGTTCCCATTATCTCTGTTCTCTGTTTTCAGACAGTTTTATTAATTGGAATATTTTAGATGACTAGATATTTTTAGCTCAGTTACTTCGTATATGATTTATGTTCTTTTTTTTTGGCAGTCAGCTTTCTCAGGTTGAAACTTCATGTGTGATTTAGATTCAGCTTACATTTATGGAAAATATTCTTTAGACATTGGCTTACTAATTTTTATTCATGAAAAATTTCTAATTAATAGAGTTCTAAGAGAATGCTTGCTAATTATTGATTTGTTTACATTTAAATAACCTGTTATGCAGCATGTACATCTTCATGGGTACTGAGGATGTGAAGAATTAAGTAGTTCCTACTTTTGAAAGCCAGTCTACCACTGGATAAGGCTTATAAGCAATCATATTGTATTAGTGACAAGTGTTGTAACAGTTATCTATAAAGTGCTGTGTGAAGTGAACACAGAGGAGAGAGATTATTTCTACTAAGCAAGAGTGGTGTTAAGAGATGATTTCACAGATATTTAAGCTGGGCCAAAGTATGAGTATAGTTTGCTGGGCATTAAAGGTTCATGGGCTGGAGATGAAAACACTGGACGCTGAAATTTTGAAGTTATCTGGATTTTGGCCCATTTAGAGCTACTGAAATGTTACATTATGACGCTTGGTGTGTAGTTATATAGTCCTGGTCTATTTCTCAGTTCTGTACCCCTGTTTCCAATTGTTTGTTGAGTTAATGTCTCCCTTTATGGCTCATTGTTACCCCCTCTCCCCAGTAAAAGACAAAAATCAGGAATATAATTTCAATCCCCTCTGTACACATGGCATTTAGCTTCTCTGTCTTTTAAGGCAGAGCATGGAACTCATTAAAGAGTAGCAGACACTAGCCAGACAGGATCATGTGCGGAGAGCTAAGAACAGAAGGTTTTTGAATACCAAGCTGAAGTTCAGACTTAATTTTCTCCCATCCAAGTACTAACCAGGCCAGACCCTGCTTAGCTTCCGAGATAACACAAGATCGGGTGAGTTCAGTGTGGTATGGCCGTAGGCAATTTTCTCTACCACTATTCTGGTTCAGAGCTTCATTGACCCATGTGTGCTCATATGTGAGCGATCTGTTGATTTTCTTTTCTTGTAATGAAGTTAGAAGCCCCTGAAGGCTAGGGAATGTTTTCTTTATGTGAAGCATGGTGCATTTAACCTTCCATTCCTGATAATTGGAACCCTGGACATTTACGATTGGCTTTTCCAATGATTCTAAAATTAGTTATTTTTTACTTCTTTCTTTTTTTTTCTTCTGGTTATTTCTTATTTCCATTGGGATTTTATATTAACATTGTACTTAGGTGACTATTCTAGATGAAAAGGTTAAGTGAAGGGTCTTGCTTGTGTTTGCATTTTTGTTTATTCTCGTTCTAGTTCTTTGTTTCTGGTTGTACAGTAACAGCTAGTTGCATTTATTCATATGACTTGTCAGGAGCCTTTTGTAATCAAACAATTTTTGTGCTTTCTTTTTTTTTTTTGCAGCCGACAGTGAAGACAGTACTGTATCGATCCAGATAAAGTTAGAAAATGAAGGCAGTGATGAAGATATTGAGACTGATGTACTCTATAGTCCACAGATGGCTCTAAAACTAGCTTTAACAGAATGGTTGCAGGAGTTTGGTGTACCTCATCAGTATAGCAGTGAGTTGGCTGTTTTTTGTAAGGGGGTTGGATCACATGGTTGAGTCACAAAGAACACTGCCATGTGCCTTACCTTAGGCCCTCTAAGCAAAGTGAAATTAAATGAAATCTAGGGATCTAGAGAATAAAGTTTTAAAAATCTTACTTTTTGGTCTTTAATAGATTTTTATCTTGATGGAAGTCTAATGTGTCTTTAAAATATCTTTTTTGAAATAATTATTTGTTTTCATTATTTTTTTTGTGACATGGGGTCTTGCTCTGTCCAGACAAGAGTGGAGTGGAGTGCAGTGGTATAATCATAGCTCACTGTAGCCTCGAACTCCTGGGCTCAAGCAATCCTCTCACCTCAGCCTTCTGAGCAGCTAGGACTATAAGTGTGTACCACTACACCCAGCTAATTTTTAATTTTTTCTAGAGACAGGGTCTCACTATGTTGCCCAGGCTGGTCTCGAACTCCTGGGCTCAAGAGATCCTCCCACCTCGGCCTCCCAAAGTGCTAAGATTGCAGGAGCGAGCCACATGCCAGGTGTTAAGTGTTTTTAAATATAAATCTTTAATAGAGAACGTAATAATAGATGTTGACATGTTTAGGGATGTTTGTTACCTGTTTCTCCCCTTCCCCTCTTCCTTACTCACCTCCCTGTTGTTTTAGAAAAATTTCATTTTTTTTCAGGGCATAAATTATTTAGAATCTCAAAATGAGGTTCTGGTTTACAGATGTGATAAATAGAAGCATTTCTCTGAGTCTACTTTGTTCTGTTGCTAATTCTGATTATCTCTATGACAATTTTATTTATTTATTTTTGTAGGTAGGCAAGTTGCGCACAGTGGAGCTAAAGCAAGTGTAGTTGATGGGACTCCCTTAGTTGCAGCACCCTCTTTAAATGCCACAACGGTAGTAACAACAGTTTACCAGGACCCCATTATGAGCCAGGGAGCTGCTTTGAGTGGTGAGACTACAGCTCTGACCAAGGAAGAAGAAAAGAAACAACCTGATGAAGAACCCATGGACATGGTAGTAGAAAAACAAGAAGAAACAGATCACAAGAATGACAATCAAATACTCAGTGAAATCGTGGAAGCTAAAATGGCAGAGGAATTGAAACCAATGGACACTGATAAAGAGAGCATAGCTGAATCAAAATCCCCAGAGATGTCTATGCAGGAAGATTGCATTAACGATATTGCCCCTATGCAGACTGATGAACAGACAAACAAGGAGCAGTTTGTGCCAGGTCCAAATGAAAAGCCGTTGTACACTGCAGAACCAGTGACTCTGGAGGATTTGCAGTTACTTGCTGATCTGTTCTACCTTCCTTATGAGCATGGACCCAAAGGAGCACAGATGTTACGGGAATTCCAGTGGCTTAGAGCAAATAGCAGTGTTGTCAGTGTCAATTGCAAAGGAAAAGACTCTGAAAAAGTGAGTACGCTTAATTTATCTGCCTCTGTAGTTTGGATGGTTCCCCATGCTGGTAATATGGAGAATGTTCTTTAATGAGTATACTGGTAACTGGCAGAAAATTGACCACATTTTAAAATATGTTCTTTAAAGTGGATGTGGACTCTGCTGACTCTGGTACCTTCAGTTCCATAGTTTGACCTTCTGGTTTGGAGTGATGGAAAGTCAATGTTGATTATTTTAGGAATATTTATCAATTTGGGAAGACACAAAATGATACTTCAGTGGTTAGAATAAATTGCAGCTATCTAATAACATAAACAGCTTAATTTTTAACTATGTCTTAGATTATTTTGTTAAGCTTGCAATTTTTTGAGTCTTTTTATTGATCCTCACTAGATTGAAGAATGGCGGTCACGAGCAGCCAAGTTTGAAGAGATGTGTGGACTAGTGATGGGAATGTTCACTCGGCTCTCCAATTGTGCCAACAGGACAATCCTTTATGACATGTACTCCTATGTTTGGGACATCAAGAGTATAATGTCTATGGTGAAGTCTTTTGTACAGTGGTTAGGTAGGTGCACCAGGAATAACCTCTTCTCATATATTGTCCCCTGAAAAAAAAATTATCCCACAGGGAGAAAAACCTTTAGAGAATTGGCAAATTTCCAAATCTTTTTCAGTTCTTTGCCTAGTTTTCTTTCAAAGGTAGGCATTGTTGAAGACTTGAAATGCAAGTCTCAGTAATTACATCAAGCACATTAATTTTTCTCCCTTGGGCTAATTCAGCATAAATATCTTAAAAATATGTTAGAAATTACTGACTTTAACTTGCTCTGACTGAATGCTTTCTGGATGGAACCCTGTATACCACTTTTATCCAATTTGGAGATGAGACACTATGAAATGTGACTCTGTAAGCTTTCTGCTGCTTGCTGGGTTTTGATAACATTAATGCTGTGTTTAACAGAACAGTTGCTGAAATGACCTAAGGGGCCTGGCAAGAGGAAGCCATCCTCCCAGCCCTGTGCGCATGCGAGCTCTAGTGGAAGGCTATTCTGGTGCTAGTTGGTATTATTTCACAAAGCTTTTTCTTTATCCTTCTACCAAGTAATTGGTTTTACCAGGGGGTGGAAATTACAGTCCCCTAAAAACTCTGTGTTTCATTAAATGGATGTATGTCTCCTTTGCAAATGATTTTTTTTTTTTTTTTTTTAATTCTCAAACTTGGTAAAAAGCACCAGCATGGCCAAGTTTATCCAGGGACCTCATTTCATTTCCAGGTTTTCAATCCAGCTATAAGGAATATGTAATGGACTTACATATAGCACACAGCAGGCAGCAAGGCTGACTGACATGTCATAGTTTTCATAGTTGTCACAAATACTGTGATATGGGTTTCATGGTCTTGGTTGTGAAATAGATGTCTGGTAGGGGAAATTGGCTGATCTTAAAGTTTAAGAGGTACAATTTTTTTCCTGCAGTGTAAATTACACTGAGTTATGGAATGGGACACTTTCTCTTTACAGTCTAAATTTTTACCCTATTTCATATTTATTTTACAAATACTACATTTTCTGTTTTATAAAAATACCCCTACCCCTAAAAAATGACAAATCCAGACATAATCTCTTAATGGGCCTGAATTGAGCTTAGATTAACAAGTAGTAGGGAGATTTCTAACTTTCCACCTGTATACTTTTGGGTTTTTAAATATTAAAAAAATAACAGTTTTCCTATGATGCAGCTAATTAGCTGTTAAAAGCAGAATCTGATTGTTAATTTTGAAAACAGAACTTTTCTTTGGGTTGCTATATATATATCTATATATGTAGCACAACAGGTAGAAGAGAGAATTTTGACCCTCCTGTTAAAAGTCTCCAAGATACCTCTTGTAGGTGGGAGACACCTGCCCTTTGACTCAGGAAAAACCTCTATTTTGGTTGTTGGATGACAGCATTTGTCTTCCAGGCTTCTGGCCAGGGAGTTATATTTAATCCTTATAGGGATTTAAGTCTTAAGTTTCCAAGACCCTTAGAAATTTTGAACCTGAAGTTTGGATTATTGAAGTTAAATATATCACTGAAAATATTTGATGTTCAACTTTTAATTCAAGAATTATTAAAAATTAAGTTCTTGATTATATACAGTATTGTTTCTTTCTCTTCTCAGACTTTATCTCTGTACTAAGCAATTATGTGGGTAGCTTTCCCAAATTGTACAGATAGCTGTTGTACAATCCTGAGGTCAGAGCATCTTAGAAATTTTAAATAATTATCTTGGCATCCATATAGCTTTACAAAAGCTCACGACAGGGAGAGTATTTTCTTGCTTCTATAGTAATTCAGGGGTGAGTGGTTAGAATCCTTCATTTTCCTCCTCTTTCCAGTCCAGCTGGCATTCAGTCCTTTAAAGAATGTGGCTATGCAGTACTTTTGATTACTAACGACTTCTATTATCTTCTTCCCCATTGTGTACAGATGGGAGAATCCTCAGCACAAGTGTCTACTGCTATTGGATGGACAGCGGCAGATGTTCACAGCGCGTCATGATTAATTAGTTTAAATTGAAAGGTTCTATCTGTGAGGTAGCTCAGGTAGATTTAAGGGCAGTAGGCATGAACTGAAGTCACGTTTGCGCAGCGACTGAGGCATTAACCATGTTTTCATTTACACAGCTCTTCGTACATGCAGCTTTTTATTGTAATAGTTGGAAGTGCTAGTTATGTTGTAGTCTCAAAGTGGGGGGTAGGGGAAATTGGCTGATCTTAAAGTTTAAGAGGTATAGTTTTTTTCCTGCAGTGTAAATTACACTGAGTTATGGAATGGGGCACTTTCTCTTTACAGTCTAAATTTTTACCCTATTTCATATTTATTTTACAAATACTACATTCTCTGTTTTATAAAAATACCCCTACCCCTATAAAATGACAAATCCAGACATAATCTCTTAATGGGCCTGAATTGTCAACAAAAAAATTGGTTTGCTTTGGGACTGTCTGACTAGCACACTGTATCTTGTACTGATGAGACTGTTAACTTGAACAGGAGGTAGAATGCTGTCTTCCAATGGAAAAGAACTATATTGCGCTGCTTCATCTTGTCAGAAGACTAGGCAACTGATTTTGGCCTCTAAACATTTGCCTTTAATTATCTCTTATTGTTAGCTGGCTTTATTGCCTATGAAGTTGGTTAAGTGGTGGCCCTAAGTAGTAACTCTGGACCTCAAAGCCTGCCATTCCGTGCATGTATTCAGTGCATTGGAAAGATTATGATGGCCGATCAGAGGAACCAGATACTGTCATACTTTTAAGAAAAGTATGGACAAATGAGGAGCATCACTTGGCTCTCCTTAGATCTCAGAGTCTGTCAGACTGGTAATATAACTAGCCCAGTCTGAATTTGAATTGTCTTTGTCCAAAAAGGAAAAAAAACTTACTGTGTTTCATTTTGTCAACTTAATAACAATTTCTTTTATTTATTCTGCTGACCATAGTTTTCTGACAAGATTAATCCCCCACCCCTTTTTTCCCTTTCCTGTATCCTTCCTCGAAATGTAAAATGTGACTTCAGACAGGTTGAATTCCTTCATGGGCTGTGATAATAAAATGTCTCATTATCTATCATTCATTTCAGTTTATAGTTACTGTAATTTCATGATAGAGCAAGCAGCTGGCTTGATTTGTATGGCTGTATCCAGGGGAATGTATAAACTTGACCCAGACAAACTTGGGACTTACTTTCCTTCCAATAATTAAAGAGTAGAACTAATAACTGATTATTCATTAACTAGAGGAAGGAACATTAATGTATGCTATTACAAATTTTTAGAAGTAATTATTATCACAGCCTTGCCCTAAAACCCCGGATTATTATTGTTAGAGAGCTATTTCCACAAAGTGTTTGTTGGTTTGTTGGACATTTGAGACCTCAGGAAATCCCCTTTCTCGTAACGTTCTCCGCTTGGATCTGATCTCAACAGGGTGTCGTAGTCATTCTTCAGCACAGTTCTTAATTGGAGACCAAGAACCCTGGGCCTTTAGAGGTGGTCTAGCAGGAGAGTTCCAGGTATCAATATGAATTCACAACTGAATTGACATTTTCTTTGTTTTATGAGAAACCTTATGTTGCGCATCAGATGGCTGGAAGGATTGGTCTGCCGAAGGCTTTCTAGTCCCAAATTCAATTTAGTTACATAGCTGGATTTTAAATCAGATTTTCCTCCTCTTTCACAGTAATTTCTGAAGGAGATGCTGCCAATCCCCCCCGCGCCTGCGAAGCGCAGCGGCTCTAGGTATACACTTCACATTGTTTCTTTGCAGGTCGCACAGCATTTTAATCTGCGCCCGCAATGCACAATGCGCGCATGCTTATCTGCCAGTGGAAACTCCATGAGCAAAAAAGATGAATGATTATGCAAGTGAATGGTGAAAGGATTTTGGATATTTATCCAATTAGTTTTATAAATATAATTTGTGCTTGAAAGAATAGTCCATTAATGAACATTTGAACAAAATAATGAAGTTTTTTTGCTGTTGGAATTTGTTCATGGACTTTCCAGGTGCTCTACTTTTCTCCCCCCAACAGGTGCTCTGCTGCGCACAGCAAACTGAAGCGCATTGCTTTGGGGATAAAGCGTCTCCTGGACAGATAACCCTCTTCAGACCAAACCTCTCCTCCTGACATTCTGTTCTGCCATCTTTTATTAGAGAGATGGTCTATATAAGATTGGTTTAAAAAAATACAGTATTTGTCATAATTCGAATAGGTTTGTTTTTTATTTCTATTTTTGTTTTTGTTTTTACTGTAAATTTAAATCCCCATTAATATGCTACTAAAGCTGTGTAACTCAGTTTGGGTAATTTCTATTCAGAAGCACTCCCCTCCCCCCAGCAAAGGTGTTTATATTAGTAAAGCATAGTACACCCCTCTTCTTTAGGTCTGCCTGCAGTAGCCAGTTAATGTTAAGTTGGTAATCTGCAGTGCACACCCATTTAAAGTAATGGATATCTTCCCAGCGCTAATCCATCTCCTTTTCTTTCTTCCCGCAGCGTTTACTGCCAATTGATGGGGCAAATGATCTCTTTTTTCAACCACCCCCACTGACTCCTACCTCCAAAGTTTATACTATCAGACCATATTTTCCTAAAGATGAGGTAATTATCTGTCTACCTACCAACTTGTATAGTCATGATACATACTCAGAACTTACCTTTGAACTCACTGGCTAAAAGAATCTGTTCTGAAAATAAGAACTTTAGACGAAGAAAATTAAAACAGTCAAGACAAGAGGGGGAAACATACAGAGAAATTTGAGGAAGAATCTAAGTAGTTTAGACTACTAATACCTTATGTTAAGTTCTTTATTTCCTGCCTTTAAAACATCAGATGAGGCAGGGTGCAGCAGCTCACGCCTGTAATCCTAGTACTTTGGGAGTCCAAGACCGGAGGATAGCTTGAGCCCAGGGGTTCCAGACTAACCTAAGCAACATAGTGAGACCCTATCTCTATAAGAAATAGAAAAACTTAGCCAGGAGTGGTGATATGGGCCTGTAGTTCCAGGTACTAGGGAGGCTGAGGCAGGAAGATCACTTGAATCCAGGAGTTTGAGGTTGCAGTAAGCTATGATGACACCACTGCACTCTAGTCCTGGTGACAGAGCGAGCCTCTGTCTCAAAAAAAAAAAAAAAAAGATGTATTCAGAATTGGAACTGGACACAGTGGCTCATACCTGTAATGCTAGCACTCTGGGAGGCCAAGGCGGGAGGATCCCTTGAGCTCAGGAGTTCGAGACCAGCCTGGAGCAAGACCAAGACCCGGTCTCTGCTAAATGTAGAAAAAAATTAGCTGGGCATGGTGGCAAGAGCCTGTAGCTGCACTTAACAGCTGAGGCAAGGGGATCTCTTGAGCCCAGGAGTTTAAGGTTGCAGTGAGCTTTGAAGTTAATGTGTCTAAATGATGATGATGTCCTTGACCTCCAATATGTTAGTATTTTCTGATTTTCAGTTGTGATGTACCTATAGGCTGTTGACAATCAGCTATAGAAAAAAGCAAGCCTGTTTAAAGACAGCAACAGGTTTAAAACATTTTGTAAGTATTCTTAACATACAGAAAGTTGAGAGATTCTTCAGCCTCAAAATTTGCTAGCCTTGGAATCCACAACTTACTAGCAAAAGCCATCTTATACAAAACAACTCTCAGTGTTTACTAAAACCTTGCTATTTTCTGCTGGTTTTACAAATCTGACTCAATGAATAAACCTTTATTTAACAAAGCAGAGGTGATATTTCTGATAGGCCTGACATTTTGTTACTCCCTCCCTAGAATGACTTACAAGTCATATTGTCGTTAGAGTCTGCTGCCATTTTTTGTGATGTGTTGTTACTCAACCAGATTATATTTTCAGGCCTCCGTGTACAAGATTTGCAGAGAAATGTATGACGATGGAGTGGGTTTACCTTTTCAAAGTCAGCCTGACCTTATTGGAGATAAGTATGTGATGACTATTTGGATTTGGGGGTAGAAATTTCATAGCCAGGTTTATCAGGTTGAGGGGAGGTGATGACAGGAAATAACTTAGTTTTAGTAAATCTGTATGTTAATATGTGTGCATTTCTAGTTTCTTCTTACACCAAATAGTTTCCATAAGTTGTCGAATCAAGTACATTGGGCCTTGTATCACTGAAATGTAAATTTTTTGTTAGTAACTTGTTAGCTTACTCTGGCTTTCCTTCTGAGCAGGTTAGTAGGAGGGCTCCTTTCCCTGAGCCTGGATTACTGCTTTGTCCTAGAAGATGAAGATGGCATATGTGGTTATGCCCTGGGCACTGTAGATGTGACACCTTTTATTAAAAAATGTAAAATTTCCTGGATTCCCTTCATGCAGGAAAAGTATACCAAGCCAAATGGTGACAAAGAACTCTCTGAGGCTGAGGTAATACACAGGTTAAGAATTATACTATGATAATGGTCTTACTTTGTTTTGTTTTTTAAATAAACTACTTATTAATATAGAAAAGTAAGCAGATACATCATACAATCTTAGTTCTTTCTAAATTAATATCTTACAGAAAATACTTCTTAGGGGTTGTTATTATTATTTTTGAGACAGAGTCTTGCTCTGTTGCCCAGGCCAGGGTGCAGTGGTGTCATCATAGTTCACTGCAGCCTCAAACTCCTGGGCTCAAGCGATCCTCTTGCCTCAGCCTCCTGAATAGCTGGGTCTACAGGCATGCACCACCGTGTCTGGCTAATTTTTCTATTTTTTGTAGAGACGGGGTCTCACTGTTGCTCATACTGGTCTCTTAACTCCTGAACTCAAGGGATCCTCCCACCTTGGCCTCCCAGAGTGCTAGGATTACAAGTGTGAGCCACCATGCCCAGCCACTTAGGCTTATTCTTATCATGACCATTTTTTTAACTGTTCCCTCAATATTAGGATAGTTTTTGATTTGGGAACACTTGTAATATTTCCTCAAGTGAAAACACAATATAGACAACTAAAGAACCTTTTATTTTTCCTCCTTGTTTTAAAGTACCAAACTTAAAAATATTCTGGCCTTTTTGTTGGTTACTCAGAGCAAGTTTAGGTCATTAAAATCTCTTATTTGTTTGTCAGGAGGCCAACTTGCTGTCTCAGTAATGCATTTTTTTTTTTTTGAGACAGAGTCTCACTCTTTTGCCCGGGCTAGAGTGAGTGCCGTGGCGTTAGCCTAGCTTACAGCAACCTCACACTCCTGGGCTCAAGCAATCCTTCTGCCTCAGCTTCCCGAGTAGCTGGGACTACAGGCATGCGCCACCATGCCTGGCTAATTTTTTCTATATATTTTTAGTTGTCCGATTAATTTCTTCCTATTTTTAGTAGAGACGGGGTCTCGCTCTTGCTCAGGCTGGTTTCGAACTCCTGAGCTCAAACAGTCCTCCTGACTCGGCCTCCCAGAGTGCTAGGATTATAGGCGTGAGCCACCGCGCCTGGCCTGCAAACTTTTTTTTAAAAAAATTGTAAAATATACAGAACAAAATTTACCTTGATTATTTTAAATGTGTAGTGTTAAAGTATATTATACATTTTTGTGTAAGCAATACATTAAAAATTTTTTTATTTTAAATTTTAGATTTACAGAACAGTTGTAAAGTTATTAAATAATACAGTTATACCTTACCCATTTTCTATATTTGTCAAGCTCAGGAAACCAACATTCATACATTATTAAATGGCAAACTTTATTCACCAGTTTTTCTTCTAGTGTCCTTTTTCTGTTTCAGGATCTAATACCACATTGCGTTTAAACTTTTTAAAAGTAAAAATATTGGTCAAGTGTGACTTATCCATGTAATCCTAGCACTTTGGGAGGCTGGGGTGGGAGGATCACTTGAGACCAGCCTAAGCAATGTAGCCTGAGACCTGTCTCTACAAAAAAGACAAAGAAATTCTCTGGACACGATAGCACATGGCTGTAGTCGCAGCTACTCTGGAGGCTGAGGCAGAAGATCGCTTGAGCCCAGGAGTTTGAGGCTGCAGTGAGCTATGATGATGCCACTGCACTATAGCTTGGGTAACAGAGTAAGACCCTGTCTCAAAAGAAAAAAAAAAGAAAAATGCTTCAGCTAGAATTACAACTTAATTAAATCTCAGTGTGATAATTATATAATGACTGACTAGAAGAATTATTAAATATTGCTTTCCTTTTCTTATTACTAAGTTCTGTAGTTGGCATATAGGTATATAATGGGTAGCTATTGAAAGTCAAAAGATTCTTTCTAATTTTTACAGAAAATAATGTTGAGTTTCCATGAAGAACAGGAAGTGTTGCCAGAAACTTTCCTTGCTAACTTCCCTTCTCTGATAAAGATGGATATTCACAAAAAAGTAACTGACCCAAGTGTGGCCAAAAGCATGATGGCTTGCCTCCTGTCTTCACTGAAGGCTAATGGTGAGTACAATTAGCCTTTCGTGGAGTTGGTAGTGTTTGGGCAAAGTAGGGACAGGACTGTATTTTAGGATAAAAAAGGAAAGAAGTGAATTGTGAATTTATACTTCTTTCCCTACCGTTTAAGGTTTGGTTTTGAATTATCAGTGGTATATGAATTTCATGTGTTTTAATCATTGAAAAAAATGCTGCTCTTTTACACTGCAAAAGCTTTCTGTGAGCCCTAATTAAATGAGAAGTAAATATATGAGGATGTATTTATTTTGCCAGAAGGCCCATAAATAATAGAGGAAAATTAAATGTGAACCTGAGGGAGAAACTTCACTTAGAAATGCAATTTTTGCTTAAGAATTTATCTAAATTCAACCTTCAAAAATACTTATATTATTGGTATGAAAACTTTTTTGTAAAGTAAATGTTTTATGCTTTAAGGGCCACATATGGTCTCTGTTGTATATTCTCCTTTTTTAAAACAATCTTTTTAAAAAAATGTAAAAGACCATTTTTAGCCCTTGGACCATATAATAATAGGTATTGTGCTCTTGTCAGAGGGTTGTTCATACATGAGAATGCACCTGGTTTATTGTTGCATCTTAATATTATTTGAGTCAGTGGTACCGTTTTTGCGGGATAATTTAAATAACTTTATCTGAAGAAAGGATAATTCTCAGTGTTGTACTTAGAACTGAATCACCTAGATAGATGAGGTATGTCTTAAGAAGACTATATAATATTCTGGTTGTATTGGCTTGTGACATGGGCTGGAATAGGCTCTGCCCTGTGGGCCTCAGCAGGTACTTTGTATGTTTTCAACAGAGGTATCCTTTGCATTGAGGTTTCTTATACCCTGTTCCCTGAAAAATTTTCTTTACTCACTGTTTAATATTAATATGAATTCTTTAAATTGTGACATAAATTTAGGAGCTGGTATAGATAAGCCCCTATTGTCTATGTTAAAGGTAATTATAATTCATATTTATAATTCTCCTACTTGACTTGTTTATGTTTTGAATATTTGTTTTATTTCTAGGCTCCCGGGGAGCTTTCTGTGAAGTGAGACCAGATGATAAAAGAATTCTGGAATTTTACAGCAAGTTAGGCTGTTTTGAAATTGCAAAAATGGAAGGATTTCCAAAGGATGTGGTTATACTTGGTCGGAGCCTGTGACATTTGTTGGTACTATGAACTGTCTAGAAAGTCTCTTAACTCCACCTTGTGGGTGGTGGTTGAGGTCTTGGTACAGTTTAGTCTCTGGAGTGGCAACAAATCAGCCAATTGGATTGGAAACAAAGAAGACTGTGTAAAACTCACCCATCACACTTTCAGACAATTCACTGGTTGGAAGAAGATAGTATTGCTGCAAATCTTGTGTGAAACAGAGATGTTGGCCTTCTTTTGGGGTCTTGTGTTAGGTGCCAAGACCTCTTATATGGGCTCATATAGGGAGGGGGTCTTCAATAAATGTAGTCAGCACTATTTTCTGCATCCAGTGTGGTTGCATTTCTAACCTAAGAGTAATCAGAATCACTTCTGTCATCCTTGGTTTATTGAATGAAAGGTCTCTCAGTCTTTGGGGACATGGCAGAGAGGAGAAAGATTTAGTGGGTTTCAGAGGCTTCAGGGAGGAGAGATTCCAAGTGGGATGATTGTGCCATTAAAGCTGAATAAATGATTTCAATTTGGGGCGGTTTTTCTGCTTTTTGTAAAGCCACGGTCAATTGTTTTCTGTAGTGACCATTGGTTCAGGCATGGTGTGCTTTGTAGGGACAAATGTGCAGTTGTTTGTGGCAAAAGCCTAAAATTGACAACTTGTAAATTTCTTTGTATATAAACTAGCTGTAACCTGACTATCATTTGTGTTTACTGTTTTTGTAATTTTTTTTTTCCTCATGAAAATGAAAGGGTTTTTGTTCCGGATGGCACTTTCAATGATGTAAATGAGTAGAAGATGGATTTTCTTTACTTTTTTTTTTTTTTTTTTTAAGTTTTATTATTTTTAAAGTGCTTCCCATCTAGGCCTAGGCCATGACCATTTTGGGTACGAGAGCCTAACTTAGAACTTAATCTGTTGCAAAGTGCAGTCTCTTCTGGAAATTAACCTCAATAGCAGGTCAGCATGTGAAATGTTGGTTTTGACATCTGTTAAGCAGGGTTCAGGGACTGATCGGTCCATTTGCCCTTAGTTCAGTTGTCCTTTAATCTCAAGACCTGTTACTACTGGTTTTATTAAATAAGAGTCTTTAATTCTTGCATGTTTGTAGCTAGTTTTTAAGAGAAACAATGAGCACATTTTAACCAATGATTTATGGTTACCCTTCCCCTTTCCTTTAACCACAGGTTCTGAAAGCTTCATGTATTTTAATTTAGATACGTTTTTAAGGGTTCTGAGCATGAGGCTGGCAGGTAATTTCTACAGGATTCATTTTTTTTCATCATGGCTGGCTGACTTCTCCATAGGTTCATAGCAATATTTTGTTATCTTGCTTCCTTGCAGTTTTTAACTTTGAGCTGTTTAACTTTGAGCTGTGTGAGGGGAGGGAGTAAATAGAAGGAAACTTGAAATACATTTTCCTTCACAGAACTTCACCAGTGTGATCTTTAAGAGAGTCTTAAAGCATCGTACCTAGTGACTTCCAACCAAGACCTATGAGTGTGCACTGAATGAGTGAGAAGGGAGGGAAGGAAGCCTCTTCATTCTTAGGGTAGAAACCTTTATCTGATAGAAGGATATCTGTGTTGGAAAGCTCGAACCAAGTTTGCATATTTGAGGGCTAAGGTGAAGAAAGGAAGATCCCTACTAGATATTAAGATAGCTGAATGTTACCCAGTTTCTTGTTGAATATATCTTTAACACTAGTGGATAATTCTAGCATTTCATCTGGAGGGTTTCAGGTCAACCTGATAATGGAATCAGGATTTTTAGCAAGTTTACTTTTGGTTTTATCTTGGCTTTTAATAATCACTTTGGCTGGTCGTCTGATCACAGGTGTCAACTGTGAAACAGATGCCCAGGTCTATACTTTCATCACTCCAAGATCATAAAGTGCTATGCTATTCCATGATAATGAATATTTATTAAGGTTGAAATGACATTTTATTGATTGTTTAGATCACAGCTCAGTTCCTGTAGAAAATGAACTGTAAAACTATCTGAAGACGATGCAAGAGGCAAAATAAAACTTGAAGTGAATGCCTGTGGTGTTGTACTGCGTGAACCTATTTCCTGTCTGCCCCCTACCTTTTTCCTTTCATGCCTCACAAGCAAGTTATGCCTCCTCTCCACAGCTGTTCTTAGAGACTGGATGTTGAAAGCAGCCCTCCCCCCTATTTCCATCACCAGATTTGCAAAGCAAAAGCTAAAAAAAGTGGACTATAATTCTTGGCCAAACGACTCCACTCTCTTGCCATAGTTTTAACCTGGGTGTCAAGTAGGGCCCCTAGTTTGTTTCTGCCATCTAACAGGGAACACAACAGTTTGCCTGATTCTTTAGTCAGAAGGTGAAAGATGGCAAAATAGCCTAAATTGTATGACAGGAAATACAAGGCAGAAGGATGTTCCTGGGCTGATTTGGAAGTTAAAAAAGCGTGGGTCCGCCAGGAGCAGCAGTTGAGTCCCACACTGAGCTAACTAGTACTCTACTAACCAGCAAGTGACAGCATCAAGCCAGCAGATAAAGCTCAGTGACGATAAGCCATCTGGGTAGAAAGTTGCAGGGTCATTACAGCAGGAAGCGTGTCTAGGAAAGGCTTAAGCTGAGAGGACAGAAGAGTTTGGGTGGAAGGAAATTCCTGGAGTTGGAAGTCTTCCTTAAGGCTCCTCGGCTCTTTTGGGGCAAAGACAAATCTGAGCTCATTTCCTTTGCTTTTACAAGAAAAGCACTATCCGGAACCCCGCCTTTGCTGGCGGAGGAGTAGGTAAGCTTTACATCTCTTTATCTATGCTGCCTTTAAAGAAAGCTTACGCTGGGGTTGGAAGAGTGGGAAATACAATACTACAGAGTGTGCGGGGAGCTGTAGAAAATATGGACGCCCTCATGGTCGTGGAAATGAGCAAGGACGTTAACATTAATCCCAAATCCATTGTTCTGTGCAGTTACTGCCTTTCTGCGGTCTTCACAGGTCTGAGCAGCAGTCGCGGGCTTCTGGGCGGAGAAGTGCTGGACTCGCGCGTCCTCGGTGCCTGTCCTCTTTCAGGACCGAGCGTCTCCTTTAATAGGCGGGGCCGGAACTGGTCGAGGGACCCTCGCTTCGTACGTGTCGGGGGCGGAGTTTGGAGACGGTCCTTGCAGCATGGCCGCCGGCACGGCCCCTGCCCTAGCGTTTTTGAGTCAGGAGAGCCGAGTCCGGGCCGAGGGTGTCGGGGGTCTGCGGATACCAGCTCCAGTCACTATGGACAGTTTTTTCTTCGGTATTGGGGAAAGGAGGGGCTGTGGGTAATACTAGAGCGGTAAGAGGTCGTGATGAGGGACAGGAATGCGGACAGTTGCATGGCATGGGTGGGTGCGGAGGGGCGTCTGGCTGTTCCCGAAGGCTAGGGGGACCTCGCACTCGGCCGCGTGAGCGAAAGGGGGCGGTGAGATCCCTGCCCCAGGTGTGCAGGGCGGGGCCCGGGGCCGAGCTCCCCAGGTGTTGTGAGAGAAGGGACGCCTGGTGGGCGTGTAAATGGCCGGTCAGTCCGTGGCTACACGTGACAGGGTGGGGTGGGGTGGGGGTTGGTGACTTCTACTACCCCCCCTCCCCCCCCCCCCGCAAATACTCAAGCGTAGTCACACTGTTCTCTCCCAGGCTGTGAGCTCTCCGGGCACACCCGCTCCTTCACCTTCAAAGTAGAGGAAGAGGATGATGCGGAGCACGTGCTGGCATTGACCATGGTAAGGGGTGGGGGAGGGGCCGACGATGAATAAAGCTGGGCAGGCAATTAGTGGGCCTCTACCCAATCCCTTCCCCTTACTAGGAGTCTACTCCTCTGCTTAGCTTCCATATGGGTGGTTCCCCTGGCCAGGTGATGCAGGGGCCTCTGAGGCCAGGCAAATTCTAGAGTAGATGCCTTCACTAGTAGTGTTAACGCTTGCTTGAGAAGACTCTGAGGCCCTGTGTACCCTTCCCAGCTCTGTCTCACCGAGGGGGCCAAAGATGAGTGTAATGTGGTAGAAGTTGTGGCCCGGAACCATGACCAGCAGGAGATTGCAGTTCCTGTGGCCAACCTCAAGTTGTCCTGCCAGCCCATGGTGAGTTCCCTAGCCATACCTTGGTGGTGGTGATGAGGGGATTGAGAACTTCAGTACTATCATAGCTGGGGTGGGATAGGAGTGGGCCAGGCCTTCATCCTTGTCTTCCTCCCAGCTCAGTTTGGATGACTTCCAGCTCCAACCACCTGTGACCTTCCGCCTGAAGTCGGGCTCTGGCCCTGTGCGGATCACTGGGCGCCACCAGATTGGTGAGAGGAGGGGAGGGCCCTCTCCTTTGCCTCCAGTGGACTCTCCCATCAGGCCTGCCCCGTACTGCACACTCCTGCCCCATCCCAGCCTTGTGTCCCAGCACAGCCCCCATACAGGCCTGCATGCCCTCCCAGGCTGTGCCCTGTGCATGATGTGCTCTCTGCTTTCTGTCCTACTCTGGCCTACCTCCTTCATGGAACCTGTCGCAGCTTCTCCAGCTCCAGTGATGTGGAGTCTTTTAGCTCTTTGTCACCCAGTTTAGTGCCTGAGTTTCTTCTCACCTGTACCATAATCTGTGGGAGATCAGGGTCCCTGCAAGACTAGCACCACAGTAAGTGTGGCATGAAAGGGGCCTGGCTTTAACCTTTCCCTCCCTCTACTGCTTGTGTGTCCACCAGTTACTATAAGCAATGATGTTTCTGAGGAAGAGGAGAGTGAGGAAGAGGAGAGTGAAGAGGAGGAAGCTGAGTTGTGCCCCATCCTTCCTGCCAAAAAGCAGGGGGGCAGGCCCTAGCCCTCCTTGGTGAGTAGGGAGGGAAGAGTGCCAGAAGACTCTGGGAGGGGGCAGGAGGAGCAGGTGAAGGCTTAGATGTTGACCCCTATTTGCTCTTCCCAGGTCAGCCAGCTGCCTGTGTGCACCATGTTCCCGGACAAGTTTCAAGAATTGTAAATGTTTCCTCTTCATTGAAGAGGAGAGTTTGGGGTGGGGATTTGGTTCTAGAGACTTTGGCCTGAGCTAGGAAAGGGGCCTGTTCTTCATAGGGCCCTGGTGTTTGGTCTTGCACCATGCCTGGGGCTTCCCTTTTCTCTAGGAGTGGGAGGGACTCTGAACCTGTATCCTGAACAACCCTCCCTCTCCGCTGCCTATGAGGATGGGGGCTTAGTGTCTGGAGCTCAGAACTACACATTTTTAACACTTTTTACATTTTTGGATAAAAATTGAAATAAAGTGCTGCGGGGTTTTTGCAACTCATTTGTGTGGCTTCTTCCCATGCTAGGGTGACATTTCCCTGGGGACCACCAGGTGGCACTGTGGCAGCACTTTGGGTGGCCCTGAGCTTTGGGGAGGGTGGGGGAATGTGGGATCCTACTATTCCCAGGTCCCTGGGCCAGGACCAAGCCTGGGCCCCAGCCGCCTTGCTGAAAGGGGACCTCCCGATACTCTTTCGTTCCCAGTCGCTGCAGGTGGGGGAGGGCCATTGCAGGAGGTTATCAGCGTCCAAACAAGGGGCCCAGGCCTCTGTCAGCACTCAGGCTGATGGGCAGGGGGCAGATAAGTGGGCTTAAGCAGGCTGAGGAATGTGCATCCCTAGCCCCATGAGGGGGCTGAGGCCCAGAGAGGACCTGCAAGGGGTGGGGCAGGGACCAGTCTTTGCTTCTCCTTTGAGTCTATTAGGCAGTCTCTGAGCAGGGCTGGGCCCTTAGAAACTTGATTCCAGGGGCCAGATGGAGGGAACTGGCCAGATTGGGTGACAGAGAAACCAGAATCCGGGTGGCCTGGCATATGGGGGCAGGAAGGGGCCCCTGGGAATTGGCCTCTTGAACTAAGGGGTTCCTGCCCCCCCCAGCACACCTCCTGGTCTGGGATCTCTGGTGCCTGGAATCAGGTGGTTCTGGGCCTTGGCTGCTACTGTGCCAAGAAGAAGAAGGGATGCACCTAGTGTGAGGATAAGTGTGTGTGACCAGCTCTGGGGTCAGCAGTTCAGCAGCTGTGTTGGTGTGTGTGGGGGGGGGCGGGTTGTCAATGCCCTACAAACAAACACAAACAAAACATTACCTCCCCAGACAGCCTGGGGCCAGACAAGCTGAGGATGGACAGAGAACAGGGCCTGGTGGGGGTCAGGCCAGTTCTAGAACCAGCCTCTGGGCAAGTGAGTGGGCATGGGGGAAGGGGCCCATGATAACCCCAAGAGGCTGGTATTGGGGCAGGGGAGGTAAACTTTGAAGAGAGTCCCCATAATATGGAAAAGCATTCTCAACACATCCCTAGAGAAGAAGGATCTCCCCTCAACCCCTTGGTGAGGAACTAGGGGGTACAATTTTCAACCTCCCTTCGTCCTCAAAGGACGAAGGGAGGTGACCCCTCTCCGTGTTGGGGTGATCAAGGTCGCAGGCGCTTTTCTCCGCTTCAGGAGGGCTTTCCTGAAATGTTTCCGCTGGGGAGCTAAGGCGAAGGGGGAAGCCTGGCTTGGAACCACTCGTCGTGGCTGGAGAGGAGAAGGTGCCACTGGCGCCCTCTGGTGGGCGAGGTTGTGGCCAGACCTCTCCACAAGCCGCCTCTAAGGGCTCGGCGGGTGCCGTGGTGCCAGCAGGAACCTACAAGTGCCGAGAGTGGTCTAGGCGGCCGAATCTGGCGGAAGGCTAGGGAATATGTCATTAGGCTTGCATGCATGCGTGCGTGCGTGCATTCATTCATTTGAAGGACTGGTGATAGAGTAGGGGAGTCGGGCTGCCGTATTCACTACTCCTTACCCTTCCTCACCTCGCCTCCCGCCTCCGAAGTCCTCGGCACGTGCTTGGTTGGAGGCGCGAGAGTCTGGCTGAGTGCAGCGCTGTCGTCTCTCCCGGAAGCCTCCCAAGCCGATCCATCTACCCACTGCGCGTGGCTCCGCCCCAATATTTACCACCACCACCACCACCACCACCCCCCCGCCACGATGCCACCGATCGCTCATTGTATTCCTTGCCTGTCTTCCTGGTCAGTCTCCTGGCGGGCGTGGGCCGGCGCCCAGCACACTCCTGCCCGCTGTGGTGGCCCAATCCACATCGACTCTGAGTCAGGAGTTTCCCAGCCCGATGGGGCGCCCCGCAGACAGAGCTGGGAATTGTTTTTCCTCCCTCCCTGCTCCCGCTTCTCCCCAGTCCCCTCGTCTGCCCCCTCAGCACACAGTAGGAGCGCTGCCAATTCACTCTGGCTTCGGAGCGCTGGGGGATGAAGGCGTACGCTGGGGTTTGCCGACCGCTGGAGGAGGGGCAGGCTCGTATTTTGGGGGGCAAAGGAGAATGGCTCCCAGACGGGGTCCGAAGTGCATAACGCAGTCTCGGCGATTTGCATTTGAACGGTCGGGGGAGAGCCCGCGGCGCTTTGAACGCCGGGCGCGGGAGCACGCGTAGGAGCGAGCTGCAGTCCCAGCGGCCGGCGCCGCTGGTGTGGATTTGAGGGTCCCGGGGCGCGCCGGGGGGCCAGAGGTGCGTTTGGGAAGAGGCTGAAGGTGTGTGTTTGGGTGCCGGCGGGGGCGTGTCTGCGGAGAGGGGGCGTTTGTGTTGGCTAGGAGTGTGTGTTTGTGTTTGCAGGCGAGGGAGTGTGTGTGTGTGTGTGTGTGTGTGTGTGTGCGTGCGTGTGTGTTTGTTTGCCGAGTGTGAGGGAGGCCGGGAAAGGTGGCCGAGCTGTCACTCAGCGATCAGGTTGACAGGCGCTCCCTCATCTGGGCCCAGGAGCTCTGATTGCAGATTCGAGGAAACAAAATAGCAATTGTAATTACGGGGCTTTGATAAGATAAAGGAAGGAGGGAGCTGGCCGGGAGGCGGGCGAGCGAGTGAGGGAGGGAGCGGCCTGCGGGGGCCGGGCGGAACATTTGCATCTGTCAGTCACGGGGCGTGCCGGGGCAGAACCAGGTGCCTGCTGCCTGGGTGTCCCCATCTGTCCCTCTCCCCTAGACATGCGGATTTTGGGAGAGATGGGAGAATCTCAACGAACTGAGTGAGGGTCCAGGTCGTGGGAGGGTCTCCAAATGTAAAGGAATTCTCGTCTCCAAGACGCTCGGTGGCAGAGGTAGGGGTGGGACTAACACTCTGACCTCGGACCCTTTAGGCCCCAGATGCCCATCGCCTCTAGGGGAGAGGGGGGAGGGTGGGTGGAGACCACTGCAGTTCATCCCAGGGCCCTCAGAATCTTATGGGACTCCACAACTACAGTTTAATGCTGGTCTGAGCCAGGTGCTCTGCCACCGTGGCCCCAGAGAGGGGAAGGTGTCCAGGCTGGCTCTGGTTGTGACTCTGGGACCATGTACACACTATGGATGGGCTGGCAGCCCTGACCCCTACCTGTCGCCTGCCCCCTGCTCTTGTCATCAGACTTATTTTCAGAGGGCTGGGTCCATGGTGGGGAGAAGTCCCATCCCTTTCAGGAAGCATCCATGCCCTGCTCCCCATGCTCTCCATTCATTCATTTATTTATTAATAACAAGAAAATTTTCATTTTCGAGGGCCTACACTTACAGGGCGTGAGGTTAAGATGGTGAGCAAACAGACATCACCCTTACCAGCTTGGAGCAGTGCAGAGAGGGAGGCAGACACTCAACAAATCATGACTCAAGCCTTAAACAGAGCACAGGGAAGGACTGGCCTGGGCTGTGGCCACCGGAGCCCACCTGACCTACCTCCTGCCTAACTCCTGTGGGGTTGAGGGAGACAGTGCCCGCCAAACCTGTCGCAGATACAAGTGCTAGATAAGTGGCAGAGCTTACGATTATCTGTTGGGAGGCGGGTGAAGGTAAGTCTCCCTGGGGAAGTTGCACATGGGATGACTGATATCTAAATGCTCGGCCAATTTCCCCATTATTCATTAATTCATTAATTCAACAAACACTAACTGCAGAACAACTCTGCTGAGCTCTGGGCCATGAGCTGCGATTTCTGAGCTAGAGAGACGTGGTCCTTGCTTTGAGGCCTGTGTGTGGGCAAGAATCCTGTGAACAGACTCCTGGAGGGGAGTAGCAGGTGGGCTTAGGAAGTCTGCTTCTCTGAGGAGGGATGAGATCTTGGGACAAGTCTTCTAATTGTTTTCCCTTCTAAACAATCCTTGGTGTTTGCATTTGTGGCTGGGAGTTGGGAAAGATGCAGCATAGGGACAGGCGGGCAACAAAACTTGGGAGGTAGGCAGAACCCGGCTGTGCTGCTGCACAGGGGCCTGCCTGCTCCCTCTGGCCTAATGGCTCCTTGGGACCACCCCAACCCCTCCAGTCGGACCCCTAGGGGCGTGGAGGGCCAGTGGGGATGGGGAAGTTGGGGGTGAAGGCAGCAGCTGGGTAGGGCGTCTGTGGTTCCACCTGTTCCTCCCAAGTACCTGTCCCAGGGCACTCTGCCCACAGGCTGCTCCCACAGAAGCAGTGTGGCGGCTCAGGATGTCCAGAAACCTCAGGGGGAAGCAATGAGGTGAGGAGCTGGGAAAGGCTTAGACAAGTGCCTATCTCCTCTTCCCGCCCCTTGACACAAGGCACCAGTAGGTGTGTAAATACCTGTGAAATGAAAAAATAATGGGACTCTGAGGGGGAAAGGGCTGGGTGGTCTGGATCTAAGTTCCTTCCCCCAGGAAAAGCTGCTGAGAATAGTTATTTTTGCTCCTGCTGCCTGCTGGGTTTGGGGGGTAGAGCAGTGGCTGTGGGACCTGCCAGGGACCTCTGGGCTCCCCCTTCTACATAGGTGGCTCATGGTTCTTCTCAAGCTTTAGGCTAGTGGCGGGGGGACATAGTGATAGCATAGCGGGGGTGATAGTGATAATGGAAGTTGGGGCTGAGGGAGGCATTTCTCGCTCCCAGGGCCTCCTTGGAGACTGAGCGAGACAGGAGAGACCGGCAGGGCGGGGTGTTCAGCCGGGTCCGGATCGCATAGGCGCGCACTGCGCACAGCTGTTCGTTCCAGCGGTATCTGCCGCTTCCAGCGGGCAGGCCCAGCCCTAGCACACAGTAGGTGGCTCAGAGACAGGCCGCGTACGCGGACGCGGCGGCGGACCGGGCCCCACGGCGCGAGACCTAGCCCCGCCGGACTTGGGCGCACTGGGCGGTCCAGAAAGCCCCCGCTCAGGGTCTCGGGGCCCCGCAGAGCAGGCTGTCCGAGGCGCCCCATCCCCGCGTGTCCGGGCCCCAAGAGCGCGCGAGCGGACCGGCCAGGGATAGGGGGAGGCGCCCACACCGGCCGCCCCCGCCCCTCCTGCGGGTCCCAGACCCCTCCCCTAGCCCAGACCCCCAATCCTAGACCCGTCGGCCGCCCCG
>NW_012153396.1:3109429-3152399 GCF_000956105.1 Propithecus coquereli | reverse complement strand
TCCCCCTCCCTTCCCACCTACCCACCCACCCGGCGGCCCGTTACCCTCCCGCCTGCTCCGGCTCCTGAGCAGCCAGCGGCCACCGGCTCCCGCAGCGGCGCAGAGCGACTCAGCGCGGCGCGGCAAGCACGACATTCCACGGGACCCGCGGAGCCGCGCCGGGACCGCTGCTGGGCTCCAGGACCCGAACCTCCCCCCGCCTCCCCCTGCCAGTCCCTCTGCAGCCGCCCGCGGGACGGCGTGATCCCGCCGGGGCTCTCGGTGCTCCCGGGCCGCGCGCCATGGGCAGCCCCCGCTCCGCGCTGAGCTGCCTGTGAGTACCGCCGCCCCCGCGTCCCCGCCGGCCCGGCCAGCCGCGCCCGCTCCGCTCACCCCGCGCCTCTCTCCCGCCCGCTTTTGTCTCCCACAGGCTGTTGCACTTGCTGGTTCTCTGCCTCCAAGCCCAGGTAAGGAGCAGCGCGCAGAGGCGGGGGCCGGGCGGGCCAGCGGGGACTCTGGTTGGCAATGTCAGGCAGGGGCACGAGGACCGATCTTGCGGCCAGCGCGGCAGGGCTGGAAGGAACCTTAAAACTCCAGCCCCGACTACCCCGAGGAGGGAGCTAAGGAACAGAGAGGTAGCGCCCTGCTTAAGGTCACACAGCGAGTGAGTGGCGAGGCTAGAACCCAAGGTCTCAGAATCCAGCGCTGTCTCCCGCGCATCCTCGCCAGGTTGGGGTGGATAGGGAACCCATATGGGGGGCCACACCTGGCCGCTGAGGGAGGGGGCCATCGGGGCCAGGGGACGGTCATTGCCGGGAAGAGTCCGGGTGACGACTGCAGCAGGGACCCTCTGCAAAGCCCTGTAGGGAGACTCGTGGCCGGTTTGGCCCAACAATCGGGTGCCCAGGTCCTCTGCACTCTGAACATTTGCTCCGTAAATTTGTCTTTATAAATGTCACGGGTCGGGTAGCGCTGCCTCCCTACTTAAAAGCGCCCTGCTCCTCTAGGAAGGCCCGGGCCGGGGGGCTGCGTTGGGCAGGGAGCTCGCTTCCCTGTTCCGGGCTGGCCGGGAGCCCCAGGGTGTTTCCCAACAGGTGGGTCCAGATTCTTCTCCGGGCTCATTCATCCTGGGCTGGGTCTGCCTGACTTTCCTAAGTAGGGGATGGTGGTCTGGGCTGGCATGTTGGAGGGGGGACCCCCGCAGCCTCTGCTGGCTGCCCAGGGCAGTGAGGGGGATGCCGGGCGGGCGATGGGGGCCACTCAGGCCCCTGGGCGGAGTAGCATTATAATGGCGTGTTGTGTATTTTTCAATTTCCTAAAGGTAACTGTTCAGTCCTCACCTAATTTTACACAGCATGTGAGGGAGCAGAGCCTGGTGACGGATCAGCTCAGCCGCCGCCTCATCCGGACCTACCAGCTCTACAGCCGCACCAGCGGGAAGCACGTGCAGGTCCTGGCCAACAAGCGCATCAATGCCATGGCAGAAGACGGCGACCCCTTCGGTAAGGCGCGCTGCCGTGGCACCCCGTGGGAGTAAAGGTAGTTGGCCTGCTGCGACCGGCCCGCCAGCCCCGGCTGCACTGGCCAAAGGCCTGCAGGCTCCCCAGCTCAGAAGGGAAGGAGTTAAGGCAGAAAGGTGTCTCGAGGGTAGGCTGGGGAAATAACCTCAGGAGTACTTGGCTACAGGTGCCCCCTTCCCTGCCCGGCAGATGAATGAATCCAGGAATCTGCCTTCATACACCCCTCCCCAGCTGCAGGTGGAGGCAAGGGGTTCAGGGGGAGGGGGCCCAGGTTTAAGGGAAGCTCTTGAAAGAGGATATGTCGCCTGGGCCCGAAAAAGGAGAGTGGGAAAGAGACGAGAGAGAAATCCCCCCGACTCTCCCAGCTTGGAAAAGGGGGGTGCTGTGACCCTTTCAATACTTTGATCAGAAGGATCAATTCCACACGGGACTAGGCTTGGAAAGGAGCCCTCCCCACTTGCCCGGGAACCCAGGCGAGGGCTCCCGGCTCCCTGTGGGGTGGTGAGTGCAGGGAGCTACTGCCGGCAGAGAGGCTGAGGACTGATTGATTTCTAAAACATTCAATATTCCTGCCTTGAAACGGGGCCAATTTTCAGAGTCCTGGATGTACCAAGAGAAAAGCAAGCCCTCTGGGCGGCTGGTGTTGTTTTTAGAGAGCGATTATTGTGAGTTTAAAAACCTTTAAATAATGACCAAGTTAAACAAGCATGAAAGGAGAGGGGAAGACTCTATTAAAATGTAATAAAAAGGTGAGGCATTTTAAGAGCTAAGAAGAAAAATGAAGAATGATATAAAACAGAAAAAGAACGAGCCTTTTTTCAGATGTGGAGTTTGAAAGGAGTTGCAAGTCTGTAAATGTTAAAAAAGAGGTTCAAGATTGTTCTCTATGAATCTCTGGAGAGACCCCCGCGTCTGGCAGAGCGATTAAAACTCTTCTTACTTTCACCTTTTTTAACATTTCCTGAATACTTTCTCCTCTTCTCGAGCCAGTTTGGGGGATCGAGTATGTCTCACTGCATTTTTTCTGCATGGACGTAGCTGACTTCCCTTCAAAGCTGGAGGAGGAGACATAATTTTCCTGGGATAAATCTGTCACTGGGGTGGAAGAATAGGTTTGAAAATGCTAAGCTTTCCAAAAGCCCTGTTGGGAAAGCCGCTGTAAACTTCGGCCCCAGCGCCCCAGATCCATCCGGGAAGGAGAGTGGGGGCTCTCTGGGGTGGGGGTGGGGGCAGCCTGCCTGGTGGCCTAGCTCCCCTGCTGGGCTGGCAGAGCCGGCCTATGGTCCCTTTGTCCCTCCAAATTGGCTGCTTGCTGCCCTTCTCAGCTTCCAAGGAAAGGCAACGAATGCCTGGCTCCTCCAGGGTTTGCTGCATTGGAGCAAATGGCCCAGCATCCTTGGATTTGGGGGAGGGAAGGAGAAGCCAAGCTGGCCACGGGGGAATCAGTCTTGAGACATCTGAGGAGGTCTGATGCCACTTCTCTCAGACACAGAGGAGGCTTCCGAGGTTCCCTGGTCCCTGCCTGCAGAGCAGGAGTAGGAGCTGGAGGCCCCAAGAACAGAGGGTTATGATGTGTAGCTGGGACAGAAGAGTCAGGGGAGAACAGCAGAGAGGTCTCAACTGCTTCTTTATGGGCCCCAGGAAGGAACAGAGGCACCTACTCTGTCCCTATCTGCCCCATTTGGCCAGAATCCTCAGATGGGGACCCTTTCACCCCTTCTCCAGTCAGCGTCCTTCCTGGCCCTTAAAAGCAGCTGCTCCTTGCTCTGGAAAGCAGATCAGGAAAGGGATGAGCACACTGGCTAGGTCCAAGAGCAGGTGGCTGGGTGGGGAGGTGACAGGCTCATTTCCCCTCACCCCTGACTTGGGGCCAGACTGGGGACGTGACCATTAGGTCCCAGCGCTGTGTCTGTGTGAAGCGGGGTAGTCACAGGCTGGGCGGGGATGGCTGCCTAGCTGACCTCGGTGCCTCCCACCCTGCCATTGGTTTCAGGGACAGAGAAGGTGCCACATGTCAATGCAGGCTAAGTCCCAGAACTGCTTTCTCAAGGAGAGAAAAGGCTGGGCTCTGCAGTAGAAAGGGCAGGAGAGCCACCCCTCTCCGACTCCAAACAGCGAAATCAGCCCTACTCCTTTCTTGGGGACAGCCTCTAAGAGCAGAGTTGCATAGAGAGGTGGACAGGACAGGCTTCTGTGGCAAGTTGGCTGTGTAGGGGATGGGGAGCAGGGAGAAGCTAGAGAATTCAGCCCCTGCCTCCTGGCCCTCTTTGCCCCAGAAGAGAATTGCTTACTGGAGTGAGAAGCCCAGCTGCAAGGGAGGCTAAAACAGAGAAGACAACTGAGTTGTCAATTTCTGGACACTGGGGCTGGGGACCTTGGTGATTGGGAAGCCATGGGGAAGAGGCAAGATCTTCCCAGCAGGTGTCTGGTGTCTGAGGTTCCGGGAAGCAGCTGGCTTTGGGCTGTGCATGTGTGCATGTGTGTGTATGTAGGGCGAGCTGTCCCTATCCCTATCACCTGAGCAGAGCAGGGCCTGCCCAAGGGGTAGGGATGGGAGGTGGCCAAGACTGTGAGTTAGAACCCGAAGTGGCAGAAACAGGAGAGAAAGCTTCTATCTTTGGCCTCAGGACTGGAGGTCACTGCTGCATGTGGATGTTTATAGTGATCTGCGAGGCATGTGCACATAATATTCTGAGTTGGAAGGATCCTCGGAGATCTCTTGATTAGCCGTGGAACTCTGGTCAAATTAAATTTTACATAGCTGGGCGTGGTGGGGCGCACCTGTAGTCCCAGCTATTCAGGAGGCCGACGTGGGAGGATGGCTTGAGCCTAGGAGCTGGAGATTGCTGTGAGCTATCTCACACCACTGCACTCTAGTCCGGGCAACAGATCGAGAACGTTTTAAAAAAAAAAAAAATTAAATTTTACTTGGATTCTCAACATAAAAGTCATTTCTGTCTGGTTTAAAAAGAGGAGTGGAAGAAATGGAGCTTCAGCCTTTTCAATTTCATGGCCCCAAGACCCCTCTGTGGAACCCAGTTTGGAAACTACGATCCTGTTCACCCTGCTCTGTAAATTTGCCCCTTCTCGGGGTCACAAAGCACATCAGTAGCTGGGCTCAGCCAGAGCCCAGGTTTTGTGTACGTGGCCCTTGGAGCAGTTGCTGCTGGGATGTGACAAGTCTGTGGGCCAGCTGGGGTGAGAACGGGGAACAGCCTGGGGTCAGGGGCCTTCCAATAGCCATCCTGTCTTCCCTGACAGCAAAGCTCATTGTGGAGACAGATACCTTTGGGAGCCGAGTTCGAGTCCGAGGAGCTGAGACGGGACTCTACATCTGCATGAACAAGAAGGGGAAGCTGATCGCCAAGGTGAGGCGCCGAAGGCAGGTGGGGCCCTGGGGCCTGGGAAGCTCCTCCAGGACAGTCTTGTGCTCTGATCTCAACAAGGTGGGCAGAGACAGAGCCACCTTGGGGTTACCTAATGATGGGGGGCGCAGTAAAGGAGAAGGAAACTGCTTTCGAGACGAAAAGCTATAAAGGCGAAGGAGGAAGAGGCAGGCTAGGGAAGGGCTGGGGGGGTTGGTAAATTCCATATATCTTTTTAACAAATCGCCAAATTGCTTTGCTATTATGTCCAATTACATGGTACCAGCATTTGGAATGTTCAGTAAGCCGCAGGCCCTGCCCATCGGCCGAGCTCTGAAATGGCCCCATTAGTCACGGCTCCTCTCCAGCCTGGAGCTCCCCGCTTCCTGGGCTTCTGGGGCTTGGGACTCACAGGCCTCCCCTCCCCCAGAGGGTGGCTGCCCTGGGGCCAGGAGTCCTGAGGGGCTGAGGGGGGCAGGTGGGGAGACGGGTGGCCAGACTGGTGGGCAGGAGGCCAGAGGAGGCAGGCTCTGGGCCCCACTTGCTGCCTCTCTGCGTTGGGGCCCTGCCCCTCTGTAGACAACCATGTGTCACTGCTGCCCAGGAGAACAGGAAGTTGCCGGGTGGGCTGCGGGTTGTGAGGGATTAGAGAGCGGGTGCCCGGGCAGGGGGTGGGGCTGCGGCTCCTGCCCACCTCGCCATCTGCTGGGGTGCCCACCTGCTGTCTGGGGCCGCTTGCCCTCTGCCTCTGCTGGGGGGCTCTGTAACGCTGTGTCTGGCCCCCCTACCTGCAGAGCAACGGCAAAGGCAAGGACTGCGTGTTCACGGAGATCGTGCTGGAGAACAACTACACGGCGCTGCAGAACGCCAAGTACGAGGGCTGGTACATGGCCTTCACCCGCAAGGGCCGGCCCCGCAAGGGCTCCAAGACGCGGCAGCACCAGCGCGAGGTCCACTTCATGAAGCGGCTGCCCCGTGGCCACCACACCACGGAGCAGAGCCTGCGCTTCGAGTTCCTCAACTACCCGCCCTTCACGCGCAGCCTGCGCGGCAGCCAGAGGACTTGGGCCCCCGAGCCCCGATAGGCGCCCGCCGGCCCCTCCGCACAGGCCGGACGCGAGCCCCTCATCCCGCGGGGGCAACAAAAGAGAAACTCAAGCCAGATGAGATCTGCGCTGCTACAGGCTGGGGAGGTGCTGGGGAGCCCCGGGTTCCAGTTGTCCATATTGTTTGTTGTTGGGTTTTTTTGCAGTTTTTTTTTTTAAACAAAAGAGAGGCTCTATTTTTGTATTCCACTTGGCTGTGGTGTCTGTCTTCTTAATTCTCAGCAAGGCCCATTAATGGCCTAGACTGGGATTCGGTGGGGGCTCCATGGGAGTGGGAGGCTTTCTGGCCAGGTGGCCAGGGATGCCACTGCACCCCCAGGTGGGGCTGGGAGGAAAGAACTGTGACACAGGCCAGTTCTTTTAGGGGTGGGTGTCAGTGGGGGGTGGTTGTGTACTAGTTGCTATTAAATGATCGAAATATTTATTTAACTTGCATATTAAAAGTGTGTGTTGGAGAGTGAGTCCTGCCCCTTTCCTCCTGCCCTGCCCCAGTTGGCGGTGGCTGGGAGATGCAGCAGATCGGGCACCGGCTCTGACTAGCTTCCCTCCAGCCTAAGAACCCATGCCTGTCAGCTGTCCCCATCACTGTCACTCAGAGGGGTTTTCCCAGGAGAACAGAAGCAGGGAAAAGGGCAAGAAGAGGCTCTTAGCTGGTCCTGGGAGCGCTCACACATGGCCCTCCTAGCTCTTCACTGGAGTCATTGCTAACATTTCCTTAAGCCACCTCAGGGCCAGAAATGATGACCATGCTAGGACCAGAGCTGTAATCACGGATTCAAGTCTTTTAAAAAGTGCCTTTCTCTGTGTGCCTAGGTCCATGTGGGAGATGGGTTGGAGATTCCAGAACTGGTTCTTTCTGAGAAATCAGGCTCCAGAAAATGAAAGAAAAGAGCAGCTGCCAGGGTCCAAGATGGGGTATATCGAAGGGAGACAGCCAAGGCTGATGTTGATAATTGTGACATGGAAGAGTGTTAACTTTGGGAGATCTGGTTAGAGAGCTATGGGCAGAAGGTGCTGAGCTCAGGTGCTGTGGAGGAGCCCAAGGAACAAACTGCTGTCCGGGAAGAGGCTGCTGACCTCGGAGAGATGGCCTAGCAGAGAGGAGCTGGCATGGGATGGGACCGGAGCACAGAGCTCAAGGCAGTCATGGCCTGGGGGAGAAGCGTCAGGCCATCTGTCAGGGACTAGCCCGTGAAGGAGGGCTGCTTTGGAACCAGGATGACCAGGTCATGCCGTGGGAGTGCTGGACAGGCCACAGTGTGGGCAGTGTGGTTGTGGGGGTGTGTTTGGTAAGACTGGCATCGTACCACACCTCGGGAGAGCCCAAGCCCAGGGGCAGGTCTCCCGAGCCCCGAGCTGGCTCAGCCTTTAACTGAGGCCTCCCATCTGGACTGCTTCCGCTGCCTTCTTTGAGGGTGGCCCAGGGCGGGTCCCACAGGGCAGTGGTCCCCAACCTTTTTGGCACCAGGGACTGGTTTCATGGAAGGCAATTTTTTCACAGACTGGGGAGGGGGGGATGATGAGCGATGGGGAGCAGCTGTAAATACAAATAAAGCTTTGCTCGCTCACCTGCTGCTCACCTCCTGCTGTGCAGCCCACCTAACAGGCCACCAACAAGTACGGGTCCACAGCCCAGGGCTTGGGGACCACAGCCACAGGGAACTAGGTCTCCGTTCTTTGGGATTTCATTTGGCATCTCCTTTGGGTTGGGGGCAGCCCAAGGCTTCCTAACCATGTGGCCTCCCAGAGTTGCAGGCCCAAGTCCCAGGCTCAGGCCATGCAGGTGGATCAGGCATTTCAGGGCTCAGTGGAAAGCCCTGGAGTCTGCCCACCCACCCTACCTCTTGTGCCTGCTAGAGCGGGTGAGGGGCTCTGGACAGAGTGGGTTTCTCCTGGTGGATAGACACTGGGGATGTAGGGAAGGGGGTCTAGACAGCTCTCTCCAGCTCCCCCAGCTCTTAGTGCTTCCCCCTCTGCTCCCATCCCCCTTTAATTAATTCTGGGTGAGCAGCCTGGCTTTATTGTGCAAGGAGCTGGGGTCTCACTGTGGGAAAAGTCACACCTTCTGAGCAGCTTCTGATGCCATGCAAATGAAGGGACCGTCCAGGAAACGCTTTTATCTGCACGGTCGCCTGTCCAGCCCCCAGCCCAGTAATTACCCACATTTCATTTGTTTGAGAGCAATTCCTGGGGGAAGCCACAGGGTAGGAGGGAGTCTGGGGGGTGGTGGTGGAATGTCAGGCTCTCTGCCTGTGATCCTGGCCACAAAGTGGGGCCAGGCTGGGCCAAGGCTGGTCACTGGCTAGGCCAAAGCTAATCCTCAAGCCCCCAGGCTGGGGAGGACTGAGTCCCCAGAGTGGCGGGGGAGGAATTGTGCCATGTGTGCATCTAGGGAGAAGAGGTGAGCTGTCCATAGAGCCGGAGAGAGATGATTGGATGTGGGGAGAGGGGTAGGGCTGGACAGAAGGGACGGGATCTTATTCCTGAGCCTGCCTGAGGCTTTGGGAAGAGGTTGACTCCCAGCAGGACCCCAGGCCAGGGGCCCATGGGAGTTGAACCCAGAGCAGTGGGACTCAGCCAGGCTACAGCACCCACCAACGTGTTTATCTTTGAGTTGCTCCCTCCGCAGAGCCCTCGCTAATGGGGTTTTACAGCCCACTCAAGCTGCAACTGGCCAAGAATCAATCATTACCAGCACTTAGTGGTTTGATAGTTAACAGCCTGAACTGAAGCCAAACTGGTTGTTAACTGTGATAACAACTGATTTCAAGGGGTTATTGCCGACCCAATATGCTCAGCCCATTTATTTTGGGGAAAACAAGCAGGGAGCTGTTGCAAGGCCCAGAAGAGGGAGGAGGACTGGGCTTCCCTCAGCCAAAAGGCCTGCTGCTCTGTCCCAGAGTCAGTGCTGGCTGTGAGGGCCCGGGGCTGGCTGAGGCTTGACCACTCAGTGCCCACTGAGGGCCTGTGTGCGGCCCAGGTGATCCACGCAGGGGCCCTCTCCAGTCCTCCCTTCTCCTTGGTCCTTGCCTTGGTTCTCCTCCCCTCTCCTCCTCTCACAGCAGTGCTCCCCGTGACACCCCTGCAGGGACAACTCCTCATGAGGAAGGGCCCAGTCCTAGTGGCCAGGCCTCTACTGGTCCCCATGTAGCAGGTGGGGCTGGACCCCCTCACCCATTCCTCCCTCACCCAGGGCCCCCAGAGCCCTGCCAAGTCCAAGCCAGAAACTTGCCTTTTATTTCAAGCCAGTGAAGACTCCACCCAGGTCTTGACTAGAAAGAATGACAGTCTCTCTTCCCACAGCACCTGGTCCTGTCCTTTGCCCTCAGCCAAATGGAAACAGGTGAGGCTATGGGCAAGCATCATTCTAGAATGCTGCTGCTGCAAAGGACCTCTGGAGTTCTCCACCCTCTACAGACAGACAACCTGAGGCCCAGAAGTCACACAACTAGCGTCAAAGCTAGCACTAGACTGGAAGTCAGGCCTTCATTCCAGATCCAGGCTGTCTTCTGAGGACTGCAGGTCTTCCCCTAATTCCATTCAGCCATTCAGTAATCTTACTGAGTGCCTGTTATGTGCCAGGCTCTGTTCTGGGTAGAGGGGACAGAGCAGGAAATAAGAGATAAGAATCTCTGTCATCACGGAGCACATATTCCAGTGGAGGGAGGTGCTGAGCAAACTGTGCAGTATTTCAGACACAGGTAACCACTCCGGGAGGATTCAGAGGAGGGGAAGTGTGATCACCCTATTTTGGATAGGGTGATCAAAGAAGGACTCACTGATAACTGACTCACTGATATGAAGTCATATCCAAGCAGACACCTGATGCAGGTAAGGCGCTCAGATATATGAGGGAGGAACAACCAGGTGGCGGGAACGGCAAGTGCAAAGGCGTATTGCGCTGTGGCAATGACCGAGACAGCAAACCACTGGGGGGCTTTGAGCAGTAGCATGACATGATCTGAATTAGTTCTCACAGGATTGCTTTGGCTGCTGTGTTGGGATCAGACAGCAGGATGGCCAGGGAGACCAGTTATGAGGTTACTGCAACAATCCAGGCGAGAGATAATAATGGATGGGAGGTGGTGAGAAGAGAGAGGAATTTTGGACATTTTTTGCCAGTAGAGATGACAGGATCGGCTGATGGATTTGGATGTGTCTTGTTCTAGAAAGAAAGGTGTCTAGGAGTTTCCATGGTTTTCGGCTTAAGCAACTGAAAGGATGGAGGTACCATATGCTGAGATGGAGGAGAGTCCAGGAGGGGTAGGTTTCGAGGGGAAGAGTCCGGAGTTTGGCTTTTGGACATGTTAAGTCTGACCTGACTAAATAAACATTCAAGAGGAGATGCTGAGTAGGCAGTTGTATATGAGTCTGAAATTCAGGGGAGAGGTCTAGTGTGGAGGTATAAACTCGGGAGTATTCAGCACACAGGTGATTTTCAAAGCCAGGAGACAGCATGGATTTCCCAGGGAGTGCGCATCGATGGAGGAGCCTTGGCACACTCCAGCCATTCAGAGGTCAGAGTGAAGGGGGAGAACTGTCCAAGCAGGCTGAGAAAATGCGGCCCGTGAGGGAGGTGGGAGGAAGAGAAGGAGCGGGTTGCGTCCTGATGAGCCAGGAGAATGACAGGACGATCTCTGAGCCCGGAGCTCTACATGGGGCTAGGGAAAAGCTTTCCTGTCATCATCTGTCTCCCCAGCCCTCCCCCCCCACCCTAGGGCCAAGAGGAGGTGGCCAAAACACAGGGTTGGTTTCACCTGGGAGCCTCCTGGATTCCTCTCTCAGCCTCACCCCTGCCTCTCATCAGCAGGTCCTGCTGGCTCTACCTCCAGAACATCCCTCCAGTCCAATCCATCCACTGTCCCACTTACCTACTGCTCCCACCCTGCTCTGAGCCATCCTAGGTTCTTGTCTGGCTTATGCTAACACCCCTAACTCCCTGCCTGCTCTCCCTGGTTCCTCTCTTATCCCCCTACAATCCATTCTGCACTCAGAAGCCAGAATTTTCAAAACACAAATCTGATCGTGTTACTCCCATGGTACCTAGAGTCAAATTCAAACTCCTTTTCACGACCCCGCAGTCCCTTACGTGCTTTGGCTGCGGTCTGCCTATGGAACGCCCCTCCTTTTCCACTCTCCCTCTCACCTGGGGACTCGGGCCACACCTTCCAGATCCTCCAACAAGCCCAGAGGGGTCAGAGCCTTTGTACCCGCTGTTCTCTCTACTTGGAATGCTTTTCCTCCAGGTCACTGCATGGCCAGTTGCATGATGGAGGTCTCTCTGCTGTCACTCTCTGCTTTATTTTCTGTATTGTACTCCCCGTCTGACATTGTCCTGCTTTTTTATTTATTTACTTGCTTTTAATCTCTTTTACCCTTACCTCCCAAGAGAGCAGGAACTTTGTTCATTGGTGAATGTCCAGTGCCTAGAAGAGTACCCGGCACACTGTAGGTGTTTAGTAAACATTTTTTGAAGCAATCAACGTAAAGCAAGAGTAGACTCTGAGGCTGTTGAGAGGAGGCCAAGCATTAGGAAATGCCTGAGCGTGGGAAGACTTAAGGATGGTCCTGGCTGGGTGATCTCTCCTACCCCATCCAGACGTGCACTGTCTGACTAAAAAGGTGCAAGGCTGCCTGGCACAGGCTCACCCCATTTTCTTAAGCTGCAATAAATGTCTCCAAAACCTGGACAAATGGACACCTAAGCAGGCCTATTGGGATGGACATCTCAGAACCTTCCAAAATTCTGCTTTCTTCACTGCCACTGGGTTTCCATAGCAACCAGGGGACTTCAAAGGAGAGAGAGAAGGGGAATTAAGAGCCAGAGAGAGCAGAGGGGAGAGGAGGAGTAAGTGATAGCAAGACAGATGGGGAGCTGGCAGGAGCTCCAGGGGGATCCCCAAGTCCCATGTTACTGTGGAGGGCTGTGCCAGTAGGTCCCTTTGGTTGCTCCCCTTCCCCATCTGGATCTTTTGCTGACCCTCAAGAAGTGACTGTCCATCTGGGCAGGTCCTGGAGCTGACCCCCATGCAAGCCCCCCGCCTTGGCTGGCAGATGCTGAGCCGGGCTCTGGCTCTGTGCTGCGGTCTAGCTCACTACCTCAGCCCCTCTCTCCGCAGCAGAGAAGAAGGCTGGACCCCGGGTCGGTGTGTTTCTTTCCCTTTTCTTCCTGGCTAAGCATGGTGGGAGGGGTGTGGGGGGAGGAGAGGCAACATTATCCCATGCAGAACAAGGTCCCAAGAATCAGCATTTGAGGATTATGGCCAGGCCCCCAATCCTGAAGGTTTGGATGGGTTCCATCTTAGGACCCGGCTGGAGGTGCTCCAAACATGGGCCAGACCTGGGCATTGCTCTGAGAAAGCAAGCAGAAGCCGGGATAGAGCTCTGTGCAGTTGGCAGCCACTCACTCCCTCAAGCCCGGAAGATCAGAAAATGCCTGGGCCTGGGGCCCTGGCACTGTGGTCTTGAGGCCCAGGCCAACTTCCTGGAGAACCGGTCAGTGACTTTGGAGGGCGGAAGTGTCCAGGGCCAACACCAAATTCCAGCTGTCTCTCTGCCTGCCCACAGGCACACAGATCCCAAGAACCACCTCCTTGGACTCCTCCCTGTTTCCAGTCTCTGACCTTCGATCATTTCAGTATGACATACATCACCAAGCCCTGCAAAATGTTTCTTCACAAAGAAATCCCATGTCCCATTGTAACAAACTCCTGGGCCATCTCTCGCCCTTCCAACTCGTCTCCCTCCCATCTCTCCTTGGGCTTTTTCTAGACCCTCCCCCTCCCCGCCTTCTGCATGAGCTCTCCGTAGTGAAGAGCAAACTCATAAAACATTCATCATGGGTAATACACCATGTAGGACCTGCCCGATCTCAGTCCTGATAGTACAGGCTGGGTCAGCAGGGCGCTGGGTCTCAGGCATCTGAGGGTTTGGGCGACTTCTCTACCTTGGGCTCGAGTTCCGGCCACTTCCCTTAGGTCAGGCCTGGTCTTCCCTGGGGGGCTGGGGTGGGGGTCCTGAGCAGAGCAGCAGAGGAGGTTCCTGAGAAGGGAAGCTACCGGCCCAGGGAGGGAGCTTCCAGGGGTGCTCTTAAGTGAGGTGTGATTGGTAGCTGGGGCTCTGGAAAGAAGCTGGAAGACAGAGTGAGCTGAGTGACCAAAGGACTAAAGCCAGAGGTCTGTGCTGAGTGTGAGCAACAGTCAGAGTCTAAGCACGTGCTGTCTGAAATTGTTATTTTTGGCCTGGGGAGCTGGTAAGATGGGAGTGTGCACAGGTGTGCGAGGGATCGGTGGCAGGTCCTTTGCAGGAACCTGGCCCTAGGAAGCAGGCCCGGTCTCAGTGGAGTGAGCAGAGAGAGGAAAGGGAAAGAAAAGGGGGGCTGCCATTTTCTTCACTCTCCCCGACATCCCTGGAGTTTGCCCTGACGCTGATGTGTCATCCCCCACCCGCACCGGCCTCAGCAAAGTCAGGGAGGGAATTCAGAGAAATGGCTGCAGGAGCAGGCAGCAATCAGAAGTGGCCTGGTGTGAGGTCAGGAGCAAGGCCTCTGGAGGCAGACAGCACGAAGCCTGAATCCTGGCTCTGTCACTTCCCAGCCGTGTCACCTGAGCAAGTCATTTCACCTCTCTAAGCTCCAACCTACTGCGCCTGCGGAGCAGTGAGGATCAGAGTTTATGTGAGCATGGGAGGTGTCCAGCAGAGATCCCAATAGAGGTTCCCAACAAATGGGGGCTGCGTGGGAAGAGAGCTGGGAGAGGGGTTGGGCCACCTGAGCCAGGTCCCCACGAGCCCAGGTTTGCATGGTGATGTCTCTGTGAGGCCCTGAGGCCCCGTGAGGCAGGCAGAGTGTTCAAGGAGGCTGCTTTCCCAGGCAAACAGCTGGCGGCCTAAGGAGGAGAGACAAAGGCCAAAGTCCCTCCTGCACACAGAGCCCGGCCTAGCCTCTCCCTTCTGCTCATCCACGCAGGTGTGGCTGCCAAAGTGTGGGCCCCTGAAGACCCAGAGAACTGAGAGGGGCAGATGGGCGGTGGCCTGCAAGGGAGATGGTTTCCCTGCTTCCTCTCCAGCGGTGTGCAAGCTCTTACCCCCCTGCTCCCCAGACCTGGCTTTGCCTCCCTTCACTCCACCCACCAATGAAGTCTACACAAGTCATGGGGAAAAGTCAAGCCTGAGTTGCCTGGAGTCAGAAAGAACAGAAGAGAGGAGCGCAGGGACCTCAGAGAATCTGCATTCAAGCCGTCTTACCTGTCCTCCTAGCCAAATGCCAACCTTTTCTTGTCCCCAGTGCCTTGCACTGATTCATGGCAAATTTCTCGAGCATGTCCTATACACCAGGCATTCAAGTGCCGGGGAGAAATGGTGCAAAGGTTGGACAAATGTCTGTGCCTATCTCCGGAAGCCTCCTATCTAGCAGAGGGCCACAGCCAGGCGCTCCCCACAGGGGCGGTAAAGGCTGAGACAGAGGAGCAGGGCCAAATGAGGACCGAGGGTTGGGGCGGAGGGCGGGAATGCTGGTTCTCAGGCAGCAGAACCCTGGTGCTCCTCTGCTGGAGTTCAGCTCAGCGCAGCTCAGTCCCAGCTCAGTTCAACGCACTCAGAGGACGGAAGCGTAGACATGGCGAGGTCCCTGCCTTCAGGCTGCCCCACGATGGGGTTCACAGACCAGTAAACCTGGAGTCCCACCCTCCGTGGTGGGCAGAAAGTGGGTCAGCACCAGGGAGCCGCTTGACTGAATTCTAAAAGGGATCACAGAGAAGACAGTTGAGAATGAGTAGCTGCCAGGTAAGGTAGTAAGAGGACGGGTAAGATGGCTTGAATGCAGATTCTCTGAGTTCCCTGCACCCCTCTCTTCTTCTGTTCTTTCTGACTCCAGGCAACTCAGGCTTGACTTTTCCCCACGACTTGCGTAGACTTCATTGGTGGGTGGAGTGAAGGGAGGCAAAGCCAGGTCTGGGGAGCACGGAGGTAAAATTCATCTTTTCTGAACCTTAATTTCCTTATCTAGAAAATGAAGTGTTTGAATTTGATTATGTGTTTAACATTTTTATTTAGCCACAGAAACTTCCTTCCTGAGAAAAACCTGCATGGAAGCCTATGTCATAAAATAGATGTAAACAAAATCAGCTTTGGTTGGCTCAGGGACTGGGCCCCCCTCAGTTTCCCCGCCGTGCCTGACATGTCAACTGCAGCAGGCGGTGGAGGAGAGGGAGGGTCTGAGCCCTTCAGGGTTCTCCAGGGCACCCAGGAGAAGATGATGGCAAGGACCCCCAGAGAAGAAGAGTTGGGTGGGCTCCAGGCCTGCTGTCCAGGGCCACCGCTTAGGCCCCGATGTGAAGGTGCCTCCAGGAGGAGGAGCCCGGCCCCGCTCCCTCCTCAGAGCACCTGGATGAGTGGGGCTGTTCCCACAGCCTCCTGGAGAGGCTCCTGCCTCCTCCTGCACTGACCACTCACACCCAGGGATTATCCCAACCAGAAACTTCCATTTGGAACAAAGCTCCCAGGAATGAAACCTGAGCTGCCACTACGAGGCTCCCAGGCTAACTGGGAAGTGGCTGGGAAAGGGAGGGAAAACTTGCAAAGCACTGGGAGCCTCAGGGAGGCTGTGAAACCCGAAGACAAACGACCAGCCAGCGGACTGGTGCTGCGGAGCTGCCACCGCCTTCTGCAGAACCAAAGGTCAGGGCTGCGCAGAGTGGGAAAATGGGGGGAGGAGCGCACCTCGGCTTTATTTGAGGGGAGAGTAATTGGTGCACCTGTGGCTATGGCCTATATCCCCCGTGAGGCCTTCAGGGCTGGCCTGCAGTCACTCAAGCTGTCCCCTCCCTTCCCCTCTTCCCTCCACCCTCCTCCCAGCTGCTTCCACTTACTCCAATGGGCTGCTGGAGCGGTCAGTGATGGGGCTTCGGCAGCGATGGGGACCGGCACTCGCACACCCAAGGGAGGGGACAGAAGAGTAATAACCACAGTGACCATTTATCAAGCACCCACCAGGTGCCAGGCATGCTACACGTGTTATTCCTGATCCTCGCAATAGCCCTGCAAGGTCAGTACTGCTAGCCCATTTTACTGTTGGGGAAACCAAGACCAAGAAGAGTTAAGCGGTTTGCCTGAAGTTCAGAGCTAGGGAGTGGCTGACCTGGGACCTGAACCCAGGGATTTTACACTCTGAAGTATAACACTCCTTCTGCCAGGCCTCGCTGTGCGGGCTTGAAATCCTGCATTAGAGCCCAAGAACTCTGGTTAATTTCAAAATAAATTCTTTCTTCCCCTTTGACCCATGATGTGAGACAGAGGAAGTGCCAGGAGGGGTCATTTCTCTAGCTCTAATCCTTGTGACTTTATGAAAGGTATTTCACCTCTCTGGGGCTCGGTCTCTCCATGAGTAGAATGGGCTTCCTAATTGTGCCTACTAACAGGTGGAGGGCCAAACGGAGAACGCGGGTAAGGTGTTTAGAACAGTGCCAGGCACAGAGTCAGCACTCGATAAATGCTGTGATAGTTGTTTGAAGAATTCCTTTTCCCCTTTTCCTAGGCAGCCTGGAGCCCTGCGGAAGAACCCCGAGTAGGCTGAGTAGATTATCCTAATAGATCAACCCCTTCCCTGCCCGCCTCTGAGGATATAGACACAGGTTAGGAGGAGCCTCAGAGGGGCTAAGGCCTTTCAGGTGTTCTGGGAGCCAACAGGCAACCTTCTGCCCCCATCTCCAGGCCTTCCAGTGGCTGAGCCACCAAATCTTGCCACATAATGTGCTTGGCTGAGCAAAGAGACTGCCCTGGCGTGGCTCTGAAGGCCAACTGCGAATCCCACTCCATCTTGGAGGATCCTTGGAAATAAGCCGACTGGGGATGGGGGCAAAGTGGGGGCGGTTGGGATGGGTCCCAGAGGCTAGGCGGTTGTCTGGGCAAGGGGCTCCCTGTGTCACTGCTGAGCAGCAGGCAGCTTTGGACACTGAGAAGGGGTAATACTGCTGGTGCCAAGGCCAGGAGCTTCTTCTGATGCCGTGGGCTCTCTGACTAGCCTTTCATCTGCAGGCCCCCGAGCTCAGGCTCCCAGAACAACCACCCTCTGGGGCTGGTACCCAGGACTGGCTCTGCCCCGCAGGCAGAGAGAGACCCTGCTGGACCTTGCTCCCTCCCTTCTTCAACATCAGAGCATCTTAAGGCCAGGCTGTGGCTGCCATTAGTGACTGGGGCTTGGGTTAAGAAGCTCAGGACATCATTCAAGACAAATGTGAGGTAAACTTTGGCTATGCTTGAGCTGGTGCCGTTGGTGGAAGGTGGCAACTAAGGGGGCAGTGGGCTGGGCAGCAGGGCAACTCCCAGCTCGGAGGCTGGCTCCACGTAGATTGTGGGGCTTACCAGGCCGGGCGCAGTGGCTCATGCCTGTAATCCTAGCAATCTGGGAGGTTGAGGCGGGAGGATCACTTGAGCTCATGATTTCGAGACCAGCCTGAGCAAGAGTGAGACCCATCTCTACTAAAAATAAATAAATACATAAATAAATGTGGGGCGTACACATTCTTTCCACTTACATGCAGCAAGCCCCAGGCTCTGCTCCACTTCTCCCACAGGGAACTCAGTGACTTGTTCCGGCCCCCAGGGAGCATGCAGTCTAGTGAGAGCAATTACATATAATGGATGAACGTCAAATAGGCGATTATAAATGGGTATATTTTTCAATTTTATTCCAACTATTTAGTATAGCAGGTGATTCAGATTGCATCATTACCCTTTAAAGGTAAGAAAATCAAAGCATAAATGCAACATCAATATTGATACTGAATCCATACTATATAAATATCTTTGTTGTTGTTGTTGTTGTTTGAGACAGTCTCCATCTGTCACCCTGGGTAGAGTGCAGTGGTATCACCATAGCTCACTACAACCTCAAACTCCTGGGCCCAAGTGATCTTCCTGCCTCAGCCTCCTGAGTAGCTGGGACTACAGGTGTGCCCCACTGCACCCGGCTAATTTTTTCTATTTTTAGTAGAGACTGGGTCTCACTCTTGGTCAGGCTGGTCTCGAACTCCTGACCTCAAGCGATCCTCCCCCCTCGGCCTCCAAGAGTGCTAGGATTAGAGGCATGAGCCACTACTCCTGGCCTACATAAATGTTTTAAGCTATGTGCTTGGATACTGAGACTACTGTGTGTGTGTCTGTGTGTGTGAGTGTGTGTGTGTGTGTGTGTGTGTGTGTGTGTGTGTGTGTCTAGCACGTTCACACAAATATTCTTAAATGAGTGCCTTAGGTTTCAGGTGCTGTTTATGTACTTTATTTCAATTATTACTTCTATTGACCTTCGAATGACCCAATGTGTTAGGTATCAATAATCCAAATTTACAGAGGGAGAAATGAGAGTTCGGCAGGGTTAAATAATTTCTCCAAGCCACACGGTTTTTAAGTGACCACGCCAGGATCTGAAGCCAGACCTGTTGACTCCCGTCTCTTTCCACTCTGCGAAGCACACCAGTAACTAATAATGCAGAGCAGAATGTAAGGGAAAAAGTGATCTAGGACAGGTGCCAACGTGTGCTGGGGAATTTCTTAGAGGGGAGAGTTCCCACCTGGTAGAAGGGAAGAAGCACTGAGGCCTAGAGACTTATTTGCCTGAGGTTGTATTGCTGATTTAACAAGAGTTAGATGTAAAATTCAGATTCATTTACCCCAAAATCAATACCAGTTTTTTTGTAGTACTGACAATAAGAATTTTGAGAGTACCTCACCTCAGCTCTATTTTGTTAAAGCAAAAATTCCGAAGTCTTTGAAAGTCCCTCAGAACCTTTGTGAAATTTGGATGAACTGAAAGCACATGCAAAATGTGGAGAGGAAGCCAACTTATCTCTCTCGGGAGCCAGAGCAGAAGCAGTACTTGCCCACATTTCTGGTGGCCAGGACCCCCTTCCCTGCCCCCAGAAGGCTGGGGCTCGTGCTGCAACCATTCCACTACAAAGCAGCCAGAAGAAAACTTTCTAAACAAAGCCAAAAAGCAAATGAAGTCACCTGCAGACTCAAAAATCTCCTCCGTTTCCCTTTGCCCACAAGATAAGATTAAAATCCTTCAGCTGGGAATATGGAGCCCTTCACAATCTGGCCACAGCTTTCCAGATTGACTTCCTTCCACTCTTTTTTGTTTTTCTGACATGGAGTCTTGCTATGTTGCTCAGGCTGGTCTCAAACTCCTGAGCTCAAGTGATCTTCCTGCCTCAGCTTCCCTAGTAGCTGGAACTACAGGTAGGAGCCACTGCACCTGGCTTCTTTCCACTTTGTGGAAGGTTCTAGTGATGCAGATCTTTTTACCATTTCCCCAATACTACATGCTTTTCCATTCGTTTATGTTTTCATGTGCTGTTCCCTCTGCCCAGTGAACTTCCCTGTATCCCTCAACATCTAAGATTGTATCCTCTCCATATGTCTCTCAGGCAATCCTCTGGGTCTCATACATTATTTTATTTATAACACTGAGTTGTAACTCCTTATTTGTAATTATAATTCTTCAAGTAGTCTTGGAATATAGGAGGTGCTTTGTAAATTTTGGTGAATGAATGAATGACGCCTAATCTGGATGCCTTAGTGCTCGGTCTTGCCATTATGGGGCAAATGAGAAGGCAGCAAACATTATCTGGGGAGATGTGGCCAAGAGTCCCCAGAGTTCTGCACACTTCTAAGATCTGAGGTAGTTTTAGAAGAGATAACAATAATAGTTACCATTTATTAAGTGATTATATCTGCGAGGGACTGTTCTAAGCCGTTGATACACCTCATCTCGTTTCCTCCTCACAGTAGTACCGTGAGGTAGTTACTATTCTCGTGAGCATTTTATCCCCTAAGCAAGCTGTTATCTCTGTTTTACAACTGGGGAAACTGAGGTTCAGAAAAGTGAAGGAATTTATTCCTCCCAAAGTTATATGACCAGGATTTAAATCCAGAGCTGTTGGCCTTTCAAACCCAAGCTCTTAACTTCTTAGCTTTTCTGCCTCTGATTCCTTGAAGTGTGAGATCTTTCCTCATCATGGGAGAACCAAATCCCATTGTTCCTCCTGCCCGGACTTAGAAACACCATTGTCATGTGGGTTCTGAACTGTACGGCATAGGGACTGGGGTGACACAGACAGGCTGGGAGACATCAGAAGTCCAGCTGATGTTCGTGCTGAGACTTTGACATGCACCCTGGGGTGGTCATTAATCATTTACTCCTCTGACACTCCCTGGAAAGGCCTAGGCTGTGGGCTAAATTAGCAAAAAAAAAAAAAAAAAAAAAGAGAGAGAGAGAGAAAGAGAGAGAAAACAAAACAAAACAAATTGAACTGGATTGTCTGGGGTTTTCCTCTTCATGTTGCGGGTACTTTGTTAGGAAAATAAAACCCCTCATTGGGAGCTCAGAAGGACTTCACTTGGAGGGAGGATTGAACCTGGGTTCTAGCCTGGCTTTTGTTACTAACCAGCTGTGTGACCTTGGGCCAGGGGCTTAACCTTATAAGCCTTTGTAAGTGGGCAGAAAAATGGGCAAGAGCACAATGCCCTTAGGAAGGAAAGGTCCAGACGACATCCAGAGGATGAGAGTCTGGGCTGGAATTGAGGTCACTCGCAGGACAGAGGCTCCAGAGCTGCCAGTTAGTGGTACCCAGTGCTTCTGGGAGTGAGAGGCCACTTCAGAGCAGGCACCACGGGAATGAGAGAGGAAACTAAAGACAGAGCATTCGCCTTTCCTCCTGCGGATGCCAAAAGTAGGCCCCGTCACAGTCCCTCTGGAACGTGCAGAAGTGGGCATCTAGAAACTCCCACCTTCAGGAAGAGCTAACCTCCCACTCCTTTGGGCCTCCTTGTACCCAGTGCATACTTCTATCCCAGAAGTGTTTTCACTGCCTATACTTAAATGCTGGCCTTCTTAGTAGAAAGTGAACTTCTTGGGGGAAGAAAACTTGACTTCAGCTGCTACACTGACTGACTGCCTGGCACCAGTAGGGATCACATAATTGTCTCATAAATGAATGAATGGATGAATGAATAAAACTCAGGTAACTGGGAAGAGGTCCAATGGCAGAGTAGAGTAAATCTTTAAAGCTCATTACAAATGAGGAGGTACAAACAAGAAGTAGAATCCTAAACGGCATGGGGAGTTGAGGAGCAGAGGCGCTAAGAAGAGCTGAGAAAACCATTTCACATGGCCCCTAGAGCCACCAATGGCCACAGATCCTTGACTGGACTCTAGGCAATTCTCAGGCTCCTTGGAGAAGATGCAAAACCAGGCAGCGCACAGAGCTTAGGTTTCTTGTCTCTAGCTAGAGTGACCACATGTCCTGGTTTATACATATTTTCCCAGGGTAATTATTAAAGTGTCTTGGTCCTGGTTTGGATGACAAACTTTCTTTCTTAGATGGTTTCCCCCCCTCCATCTTTTCTATTTTTGTTATTGAGATAGACTTCACATACCACAAAATTTACCCCTTTAAACTGTATAATTCAGTGTTTTTTAGTATATTAACAAAGTTGTACAATCATCACCATTATCTAATTCCGGAACATTTTCTTTACCCTAAAAAGAGACCCTATACCCATTATAGCAGTCACTCCCCATTCTGTCCCTCTCCCCAGCTTCTGGAAGCTACTAACCTATTTTCTGTCTCTGTATATTTACCTATTCTAGACACGTAAATGGAATCATACAATATGTGGCCTTTTGTGTAAGGCTTCTTCCATTCAGCATAATGATTTCAAGGTTCATCCATGTTGTAGCATGAATTGGTACTTTGGAAAATACATTTTTCGGTCACTCTGTATATAGTCCTTAACATTTTAGCTGCTGTACTGTGAGTGTTCCCCCCAGACCAAAGAGGAATCTCCAAAGAGATGGAGGAGCCAAGCTGAGATTCTCTTACTGGAGAGGCCGTTCTGTTAACTTAGGGCACAGAAATGCAGGTGGGATGAGGCAGAGGAGGAGCCTCATGCAGGATTCTAGACTTTTGAGTTGGAATTTTTATTGACTTTGAGGTCTTGACTTCCTGAAAGTAGTTACAGACAAATGACAACATCCTAATCTATTGTCAGCTTCTTGGAGAAAAGCAGCACTTAATGGGCTAGGCACAGTGGCTCACACCTGTAATCCTAGCACTCTGGGAGGCTGAGGTGGGTGGATCACTCAAGGTCAGGAGTTTGAGACCAGCCTGAGCAAGAGTGAGACCCCGTCTCTACTAAAAATAGAAAGAATGATCTGGACAACTAAAAATATATAAAGAGAGAAAAAAAAAATTAGCCAGGCATGGTGCCGCATGCCTGTAGTCCCAGCTACTCGGGAGGCTGAGGCAGAAGGATTGCTTGAGCCCAGGAGTTTGAGGTTGCTGTGAGCTAGGATGACACCACGGCACTCTAGCCCGGGCAACACAGTGAGACTCTGTCTCAAAAAAAAAAAAAAAAAAGAAAAAAGAAAAAAAGAGAAAAGCAGCACTTAATGAATTAATAAAATGAGGCAGGAGAAAAATGAACCACAGGCTCTAGATTTGAACGTTTGCTCAGCTACTGGCTTTGAGTGATCTTCAATGGGTCCCTCCATTTTTTTCTAGTCTCTGTAAAATGAGCATAGTAGTGACAATGAGAAAAATCCCAAAGCTATTAGATTTTAAGACACTTCAAAGAATCTTCCAGTATTCTCTGGATTGTTCTATCGATGTGTAATGCTAAGACCCACACACTTAGGGCAGGCTGGACCTTTTGAAAAGCATATGGCTCACCAGTCTGTGTGATTTTGAGCTCTCCAGTCAGTTGGGTGGTTTGTGTGCTGAGCAGTTAGGTCAGAATAGTTTGGGTATACCTCACACTGTTTTAATGGCATGGAATTAGTGCTACAAAAATGTTATGGATGTTTCTACAGATCCATGCCCACGAGTCTCATTTCCCCTAATGGGCTGAGTTCTCGGGGCCAAGGGCCAATTTTCATACAATTCTGTCTCTCCTGCAATACCTGACACAAGGCCTTACACACATAGGGGCCCAGTGTGTACCACAAGGAAGCGAATGGAAGGCTAAGCAAGTAATAGTCGTTAGTGTGTGGAAATATTTCCTAATCTTCAAGAGACTAGAACAATCTGCTGAAGACTCTGGGGCCAGGGTGAGGGGCCCCATACCTCCACCTCAGGCAATCAGAAATGGTTTTGAGGTGCCACTAGATTACATACCAGCAGCAGGGCCTGAGAGTTGGCAGAACCGGGGAGGCCGTCCTCAGGGGAAAACTGAGGAGGGCAGGCGCGCTAGCCAGGCCTGCTGTGCTGAAAGCAGCAGACGGGTAATTTCCAAATGACCATTTCAAAGGAAGGTTGAATTTCTCCAAGATAAGAGGGAGAGCAGAGAGCATGCCTATATCTCTAACCCCCTGAGCTCACTGCCGTGATAACAGCTGTGGGGTTGGAAACCTAATGCTGATGAAAGAGTTAAAGGGTGGCTGTGGGCGGCTATCGGTGACACCGCTAGGAATTGAGCACGCTCCTGGAGCGCGGCTGGGGACTGGTGCTACTCCATGAATAGAGGCCACTCTCAGGGAGTTTTTCCAGGAACAGAATGGGGTCAGGGAGCCGCTCGGGGAACAATGGTTGCCATCGACTAGCTGAATTTCTTACAATCACACACCATACCCCCTGATCAAATAGCTCCTTTGTCTGGCTGATATAAAAACATGTCATACAATGATGATTTGGAAGAATGACATGGGTTTGCCTTTCACAGAGATCAGAAGGGCTTGTTGTGCAGCAGGGGGAAAAACATCAGAGTCAAGGAAAACCTGGAGAATAAAAGGAGCGAATGGAAACAGACAGCAACAATAAGAAAAGGGCCGGGTTGCTGGAAAGGCAGACAAGGGCTTGGTTACCAGCAGGGAGACCGAGCAGCCAGGCAGCTCCAAGGAAGGAAGGGCCTGCTGGCTGCCCAGGAGCCAGTTTCACAGCGCCCCCTCGAAGCTCAGGAGAGACTCAAGGAAGGAAAGAAGTGCAACTTGGGGGAAGAGATGGCCCAAGTCAGCGGGTGATCGCAGGGCTTTGAACACAGACCAGAGGGAATGCAAAGGGATCCGAGAGATCATCCTACCCAAACCATTACTTTATGGATGGGGATACCGAGGCCTGGAGAAGGTTGGTGGCTTAGTCATCCACTTGGATTGTCTAGATTCAGGTCTTGTTTTATAACCACTTCTCTTACTTCTCTGACTGTGAAGATGGAAATGCAGGAGCTTCTCAAGCATTCTGTGCTCAGAGAGAAGAGATGAGCTTTAGGGATTGAACTGGGATTCCTGCCTTAACCAGGGATTCGTACATAATGGAACTCATACAAGGCACTGCGCTTCTGCTTCCCTACCTATAAAGCGAGGGCACTCCTGAAGGCAGGCGGCAGCCAGCCATTAGCTCAGCCATCATGTAGTAAACGCTTTCTGCGCATCCCACCCTGTAAATGGATCTGAAGCCTTTATATTAGATTTCCCTAGAACTGTGTGGGGTTAAAAAACAGGAGTCTTGTGTGTAAATATATTCTTTTTCATTCCCACATCCTGAAATCCTTTACCAGTAGATAGCCAGTTCTCAATGCTACCCCTGTGGGGAAGGTGGCAGGTGCCACTCTCCTCGTTCTCCAGCTGGGAGTCCTTGGTCACAGAAAGGTTCTAAGTCCTGAAGTAGGGGATGGAAACTAAGACTGTCACCCTCTTATTCATAGGTCTGGCTTTGGATTAAACAGCTAGGTGGAGGAAAGCAAGACTGGAGAGTAAACCAACAGGGGATCTGGTATACCTCTGTTATAGACAAGCAAGAATGCTTGTATATTTTTAAAATTTATTTTAAATAGTTTAAATAGATAATACATATACACGGTATTTCAAAAGGTACAAGAGAACAGAAAGTAAGTCTTCCCTCAATCTCTGTCTCTACACACAACACTTCCTACCTTGGAGAAGACCAGTCCCTGGGTTCTTAAGAAGAATGTTATGTATAGTCATGTGCCACACATGATGTTTCAGTCAATGACAGACTGCCTATACAGCCGTGATCCCATAAGATTTCTTTTTTCTTTTTTTGAGACAGGGTCTTGCTCTGTCTCCCAGGCTACAAGGCAGTGGCCTCATCACAGCTCACTGCAACCTCAAACTCCTGGGCTCGAGCAATCCTCCTGCCTCAGCGTCTTGAGTAGCTGGGACTACAAGTGTGTGAAACCATGCCCAGCTAATTTTTCTGTTTTTTGTAGAGATGGGTCCTTGCTCTTGCTCAGGCTGGTCTCCAACTTCTGGCCTCAAGTTATACTCCCTTATTGGCCTCCCAAAGTGCTAGGATTACAGGCATGAGCCAGCGGGCCTGGCCCCATAAGATTTTAATACTGCATTCTTCCTGTACCTTTTCTGTGTTTAGATATGTTGAGATACACACATACTTACCCCTGTGTTACAATTGCCTACAGTATTCACCACGGTAACATGCTGAACAGGTTTGTAGCCTAGGAGCAATAGACTGTAGCACATAGGCCACAAGTGTAGTAGGCTAGATCATCTAGGTTTGTGTACGTACACTCTATTATGACAAAATAGCCTAGCGACACATTTCTCATAATGTATCCCCATTGTTAAGTGACACGTGACTATGCTTACAAACACAAACATAAAATGTTTTTTCTTACTCACATGGTATATTATTAATAATATAAACTATTCTGCACATGCAGAACATTTTTAAATGAATATGAAATGAACAAAAACTCATGGTTGGGAGGGCTGTAAGAACCCAAAGTTTGGGCCTAGGCCCTGGAAAGAATGTGTACCACCCTCAAACTGAGATGCTGGCTTTCTGTGCTATTTTGGAGACAGCTACTCATAGCGCCAGAGGCATGGTATGAGAGTTCCTCTGAGCTCCTGAAAGAGAACTACCCCCAAATGAGGGTGGTTGTTTCTTACAAGCATTATTCTACACAAAAAATGGAAACTCAGAGTTTAAAAATAAGAGGTCAGGGTCATCCCACCCAAGTCTTCCCTTTAGCAGAATGTCCTGTGATATTCATGCAGGGACTGAGAGCCCTTTGATGTGATGCCTCCTGTGTAGGTTTCAGAGCTAATGTTTTGAGTGCTTATTGTGTGTTAGGCTCTTAAAAAGTGATAAGCACTTTTCATACATTATTTCATTTAATCCCCATGGCTGTTATCTGCATTGGACCTCTGAGAAAACAGAGGCTTAACTAATAAATGGCAGAGCCAGGGAAACTTGACCTTAGGTCTGTGTTCTACCTTCACACTTACTCCCGGGAGGTTCTTGCCTCTGTCTGGTACCTGAAGAATCAACTCCAAACTCCTCAGCCTGGAATTTAAGACCCTCCACCATCTGTACAAATTTCCTTCCCAGGCTTCTCTCTTCTTGCTCCTCGTCATGCACTGCATGCTTGAGTCACACCAGATCACCCGCTGTCACTGGTCCTTGCATTCTTCCAGGCCTTTGCACAGGCTGTTCCCTCCCCATGGAATCTTTTTTTCTCCCTTCTCTGCCTGGCAAGCTGCCAATGTGATTTTTGTAAAACTCAATCTGACTGTGTGACTTCACTGTTTAAAACCTGTGTTTCCTCACCACCTAATGTGATCAAGACACAGTTTTTAACAGCAGAGGATCTTTACTTTCTGGGCCCTGCTGATTCTGTAGGTGCACCTTTCTCCCCCGGGCTCCTGCTTACTCCTCCACACCCATGATCTACTTATAGTTCCCCGAGCATCTGGGGCACTCCCAGTTCCAGGCCTCTGCATACGCTGTTTCTTCTGCCTAGAACATTCTTCCCATCTTTTCCTTCACTTGGCTAATTCCTACCTGTCCCTCTAATCACAGCTTGGGTGACACCTCCTCAGAGATCCTTTCCCTTACCCTTCCAGGATATGTGTGCCTTCTCCCTTCCCCATATCTGTGTGTTTTTTTTTTTTTTTTTGAGACAGAGTCTCACTGTGTTGCCTGGGCTAGAGTGCCGTGGTGTCATCCTAGCTCACAGCAACCTCAAACTCCTGGGCTCAAGCAATCCTTCTGCCTCAGCCTCCCGAGTAGCTGGGACTACAGGCATGCGCCACCATGCCGGCTAATTTTTTCTATATATTTTTAGTTGTCCGATTAATTTCTTTCTATTTTTAGTAGAGACGGGGTCTCGCTCTTGCTCAGGCTGGTTTCGAACTCCTGAGCTCAAACGATCCGCCCGCCTCGGCCTTTCAGAGTGCTAGGATTACAGGCGTGAGCCACCGCGCCCGGCCCCCATATCTGTTTTAAAATATCTTTTTACTATACTATGGGTTCCTCGAGGTCGGTGAACAATTCTAATTAATGTCTGGTTTGCCAGAGCCTCGCAAAGGGCCAGGCAGTCTCAAGAAATAAGTGATGAATGAAAAAATGAATGAACGGATGGATGGATGGATGGATGGACAGCTGAGCTAGAATTTAGAGTCCTCAGTGGGGCCTGGGTACTCAATCTAACCTTAGACCCTTCCTTTTTGGCCAGCTGCTGCCTGATAGTCTTGCAATTACTCCCATTATTTGGAACCTCTTCACTGCGATGTGACCTTGTTTATGTGAGTTTACCTCTCTGAGACTCAGTTTCCTCAAATGTAATGTGAGAAAGTAGGAGTGCCTGATCCCTACTGTCCCTTCCAGATCAAATGTTATGTGAATCCATGCTGTTCGCAAAGGAGAAGGAATTTTCCAAGCGCTGTGTTTGCGCTGTGTGTAGGGAGAGCACCAATGATGTTGAGGGTTGAAAGAGATTTTCAGAGACTCCAGCCTAACTCTCTAATGTTGGTAAACTATGGATGGCCTGAGGGTCAAATCCCACGGACTGCCTGTTTTTGAATAGCCCACAAACTAAGAATGGCTTTTACATTTTTAAATGATTGGGAGAAAAATCAAAGAACAATATTTCATTACATGTGAAAATTATATGAGATTCAAATTTCTGTGTGTCCATAAATAAAGGTGCATTGGAATACAGATATGTTCATTGTTTATATTATTGTCTCTAGCTGCTTTTGCACTACAGCACAGAGTCAAATAGTTGCAGTAGACACTGTATGGCCCTCAAGGCCTAAAATATTTACCATCTGGCTCTTTAAAGAAAACATTTGCCAACCCCTGTTCTGACTCAAGAATCTGCAATGGCACTATCACATAGAAATACAGAAATATAATGTGAGCCACGTATGTAGTTTAAAATTTTCTAGTAGCCATGTTAAAAAGTAAAATAACATAATTTTATAGACATTTATTTTATTTTATTTTATTTTGTTAGAGATGGAGTCTTGCTATGTCACCCAGGCTGGCCTCAAGCAATCCTCCCACCTCAGCCAGCTGAACAGCTGGGACTACAGGTGGTGCACCACTGTGCCCTGCAAATAAACATGATTTTAAAAAGTAAGACTAATTATATGTTTTATTTAACCCAATAAATCCAAAATATTATCATTTCAAAATGTAATCACTATAAAAATTGAGATATTTTACTTTTCTCGAGACCGGGTTTTGCTCTGTGCATTGATGTCATCATAGATCACTACAATTTCAAACTTCTGGGCTCAAGCGATCCTCCTACCTCAGCCAGAGTAGCTGGGACTACAGGTGCATGCCACCATGCCTGGCTAATTTTTTCATTTTTTGTAGAGATAGGGTCTCATTATGTTGCCCAGGCAGGTCTCAAACTCTGGTCTCAAGTGATCCTCCTGCCTTGGCCTCCCAAAGTGCTAGGATTACAGGTGTGAGCCACCACACCCAGCTCTTCCATTCTCTTTTTCACTAACTCTTCAAAATCTGGTAGGTATTTATACCTACAGCACCCCTCAGTTTGGGCTAGCTACATTTTATGCACTCAGTAGTCACATATGGCTAGTGGCTACTATATTTGACAGCTCAGAGCTATAAGATGAAGTCCTAATTCTTTGACATGAAGTTCTAGGCTCTTTGTTATTTGGCCTTAGCTTCATTTCTAATTGCTTCTTTAAATGTCAGCCAGACTGACCCATTCTGTGCCCCCTAAATTTGACACAATACTTGCTACCTCTATTTCTTTGCTCCTTATTTTGTTTTCTTTCTTCTTTTTAATGTTAACAGCTTTATTCAGATATAATTCAAATGCCACACAATTCACCCATTTAAAGTGGACAATTCAATGGCTTTTAGTTTGTTCACAGAATTGTGTGATCATCACCACCATTTTAGAATATTTTCATCATCCCAAAAGAAACCCAGTACCTGTTAGCAGTCACCCTTATTGTCCTCGCCTTCCTCCAGCTCTAGGCAACCACTAATCTACTTTCTGTCTCTATTAATTTGCCTATTCTGAACAGTTCATATAAATAGAATCATAAAATATATGGTGTTTTGTGCCTGGCTTTTCTCTCTTAGCATAATGTTTTCAAGGTTCATCCATGCCATAGCACATATCAGTTCTTCATTCCTTTTTTATTGCTGAATAATAGTCCATTGTTTCTTCCTTTCTGATATGTACTCTTCCTTCAATAACATTCCTTCAAGAGACTGAACCCATGGAAATCAAGCAGGTGGGGGGGGGAGAAGGGAGTGGGTAAATTCACACCTAATGGGTACAATGCCCACTATCTGGGTGATGGACACATTTATAACTTTGACTCAAACTGTACAAAAGTAATTCATGTAACCAAAATGTTTGTACCCCCATAATATTCTGAAATTAAAAAGAGATTGAACCCTAGGACCCCAGCAAGAACCCAAGAAGGAAAAGAAAAACCTGCCCTTCTTATGCTATGATGTCTAAGATCAAACACAAGATCTGTTCAGATTTTTAGAGGAAAAAAGAAGACAAAGACTTTGTGAAACCATTACATTAGTAACGAAATACATCTTTTCTTTTTAAACCAGAAAACCTACAAGACACAACATGGTCCAAAGGGAAAAGAACTTTAGATCAAACCGTTGATGACTCTACAATAACGTACTAGGTGAGCCCATTTGGTGCACCAATAATCTGAATATGGCAATCCAGCCTCAGCTCTACACTGAAATACCCCACAGTTAAGGCCATAAGGACTCAGATCTCAGTTCCAACTTCCTTCCAGCAGACAGTCTTGCCAAGCTGACCAGCTGGTTGACAGCTCCATGGATAATGATCCTATGCTCCACGCTTTCACAGCAAGAAACAAAACCCACAAACACCTACTACACTCTAACCCTGGTTCCTTCAGCACCTAGGATCATGCTCCAGGTGGTTCTCACTCTTTCAAGACCCCACCCTGTTTTCTTCTCCCTCTTCCCCAGGCTTACCCTCACGTCCTACCAAGGCTCCATCTTTTCTTCCCCACAACTGATTCCTCTTTTCCTATTGCTGCCCCCTCAACTCTTCCTTCCCCTCCTCATTATCCATCCTTTTTTAGTCTCTTCTCCTTTTCTAACTCCCTCCTCATTCGCAAACTTTCCCCTTCTTTTGCCTATCTTGATTTCTCCCTCCTTCCCTCATCTCCTCCCACTGCCGTCAGTTTTCCTCCTCTCTCTTCCTTTCTTTCAGAACATTCCATGCACATGTGGAGCTAGGAAGGCCCTCAGGCTTACCTCACAGGAGACAGCTAAGGATCTAGGAGTCAGACCCCAGGTTGAAATTTGGCTCCATCCCTTAACAGCTGTGAAACTATGAGGAAATTATTCAACCTCCTTCACAGGATTAAATGTACATAAAGTGGCTTACAGGGAGCACTCAGTGATCAATCCTCATCCTTTTCAAGGCCGCACTTTTCAAGAAGAAAGTACTAGGTCATTAAGTATGAAATGTCTGATTTTGAATCAAAAGTATAGTTTATTATATCTCAAACAAGAAGCAGTACAATTAATCAAAGCATGTGCCTAAACTATCGACACAGTTTTGCCACCTTAATGGTAGCTTGTTTATGCCAGCAGCGAAGAAGCCTGGAAAGCAAGTGGCAATGAAATTGTGAAAGGTATTTTCCACAGCTTGTTGAGAATTGAATATTTTTCTTTGCAAGAAGTGGTCCAAAGCCTGGAAGAAGTGGTAGTCACTTGGTGCAAGGTCTGGTGAATACAGTGGATGACAGAGAGTTTCCAGGTCCATCTGCTGTAGTTTGAGAAGCATTGTTTGTGAGACATGTTGTCAAATGTTGTCTTGCAAGAGGATTGGCCTGTCTCTATTGACCAGTCTCTGCTGCTTCATTGCAATCGTCCTCATCATTTCATCCAACTGATTACAGTAGACATCCGCTGTAATCCATTGACCAGGTTTCATGAAGCTGTAGTGGATATTACCAGTGCCAGACCACCAAACAGACACCATTAGCTTTTTTTGATGAATATTCAGTTTTGGACCGTGTTTCCACACTTCATCTTTATCCAACCATTGTGCCAAATGCTTGCGATTGTCAAAAAGAATACATTTTTCATCACACGTAACAATATGGTGTAGAAATGGTTCACCATTATGTTGTGACAGCAAAGAAAGGCAAGCTTAGAGACGATTTCTCTTCTGATGCTCATTTAATTCATGTGGAACCCATCTATCCAGCTTCTTTACCTTGCCCATTTGTTTCAAATGGTCCAATGTTGTTGGAATAGTAACGTCAAACCTTGCTGCTAATTCAAACCTAGGTTGAGATGGATTTGCTCCAACTACAGCTTTTAGCTCATCATTATCCACCTTGGTCTCAGGTCACCCACATGGCTCATTTTCAAGATTAAAATCACTAGAACAAGCCCGGCGCAGTGGTTCACGCCTGTAATCCTAGCACTCTGGGAGGCCGAGGCGGGTGGATCGCTCGAGGTCAGGAGTTCGAGACCAGCCTGAGCAAGAGCGAGACCCCCTGTCTCTACTAAAAAATAGAAAAAAATGATCTGGACAACTAAAAATACATATATAGAAAAAATTAGCTGGGCACGGTGGCGTGTGCCTGTAGTCCCAGCTACTTGGGAGACTGAGGCAGAAGGATCGCTTGAGCCCAGGAGTTTGAGGTTGCTGTGAGCTAGGCTGATGCCACAGCACTCTAGCCTGGGCAACAGAGTGAGACTCTGTCTCAAATAAATAAATAAATAAATAAAATCACCAGAACATCCATTCTACTAAGTGAAGTATCACAAGAATGGAAAAACAAGCACCGCATGTACTCACCATCAAATTGGTATTAACTGATCAACACTTAAGTGCACATATAGTAGTAACATTCATTGGGTGTTGGGCAGATGGGAGTGGGGAGGAGGGGACCACACCTAATGGGTGCAGTGCACACTGTCTGGGGGATGGACATGCTTGAAGCTCTGACTCAGATGGGGCAAAGGCAATGTATGTAACCTAAACATTTGTACCCCCATAATATGCTGAAATAAAAAAAAATAAAAAATAAAAAATAAATCACCAGAACAGAATGGAACCTCCTCAAACAATCGACATACTGTGCATTCATCAGCCACATCCTTCCCAAACACTTCATCGATAGTTTGAGCTATCTGCGCTGCATTGGTTCCATGACAGAACTCATATTCGAAAATGACACGAATTTTTGACTTATCCACGGTTTCACAAAAATCACTCTAAAAAAAAAAAACGAAAGATAAGCACAAGCCAACACGTGCATTTGAAAGACTAAGGATGTACCTTCACAATAAAAAGAAAACAAGAAATGCCAAAGTGAAATGTCAGAGATATCAACTGTCAAACTTAGTACTTAAGGAAACTGGACATTTCATACTTACTTAATAACCTAATAGTCCTTGCCCACAGGTCCCAGAATCACCAGTCATCTCTGGGATCTTTCCATCACACCCTCTCCTCATTTGGTCCCCCCACCCCACACACACACTCACGCGTTCTTTCAACTTCTGAGGCCCCTTACAGTCTCCCACCCGGCTCTGCTACTCTCCCCTTCTCTTCCCACTGTCCCAACTCTTTGGGAGCCGCTTGCCAACCAAGAGCCTTACTCGGCAGGCAGGCACTAGTGGTACCCTGAGCCAAAGTCCTCTGAGTCACGTGCTTCCTCAGTGTCCAGGGTCGCCCCAGCAACAGAGAGAGAGAGACTAGGCTCAGCTGAGCGCCTTCTGATTGGCTGGTCCTCTCAGGCGGGATTTCTAGTCCCGCTGCTCGCTACTGCGCAAGCGCACTAGTCACATGGCCTGGCTGGTTTGAGGCTCAGGAATGGCGGCTTCTCTTGGCGCCGAGCTCAGGTTGGGTTTTAAAGTTTCTCCTTATTCCTTCTGCTCCTTCGTTATCCCTTCCCCTTCGTCTTTCTCGCTCCCACCCGCCGCCTTTTTAAGCTTTCTGCTTATCCTAGTCACTAGTGCTCGCTAAAGAAACTTTTGAAAGTAATACATAAAAGTGAAAATAAGCAATTTCTTCCAAAGCCATGCTGCCCCTCCCTGAGCCTAGCGTCTAAGTGGGAATGCGCTATATATGAATTATTGTTAAAACATTGGATTCCTGCTGTAAAAATAATAGAAGTAGTGATAATAAGAGGTAAAATGTATTCGTAAATAATAAGAGGTAAAATGTATTTTTTTTTTGTGCCACGCACTATCCTAAGAGCTCTCCATGTTTAGCGCTAGTACTGTCATTATTCCCAATTATAGATGAGAAAGTGGGTTTACAAAGGCTAAGTAATTTGCCCTCAGTCTTGTAGTTAGTAAATATATGGGAGAGCCAGGATTTGAAATTAAGTCTGACTCCAGAGTCTTTGTGAATCCTTTCTTGTATGAAGGTTTTACATGCAATGGCTGTTCTCCCTCTGCCTTGGGAATAGTTCCTATAGACATTAACTCTCCTATTATTTATGGCCTCTGTGCAACATCTGCTGTTGGTGGATATTTAGGAGATGGGAAATCCCAAGTGAGGACTGGATTAACTCCTTTAGAAAAGGCTTATCTAAGGCATGACTGAGAGCCAGCCATCCTAACCTGTCTCCAGGGACCCAGGGTTAGGGACCAAGGGTTAGACCCCAAAGAGGCTGACCCTGGGAGTGAGGGGTTCCCTCTGGGACTTAGTGACCCTACAACCCCAGATGCGAATGCTCAGTAATAACAGTGACTGTCTGTAGGGCATGTGTTAGGTGCCAGACAATGTATAGACATTACTTCAATCAGACTTCACAATAACTCTACAAGGTGAGTGAAGTGATTTGCCCAAAGCTGGTGTTGTTAAGACTCAGACCCAGTCCTGTGTGATGCTGGAAATTATGGTATTTCCACCTCGCCCTTTGATTTTCTGTAAAAATGTGCCAGTCACTGAGAGTGAGCCTCTGCTATATGCCGGCTACTCTACTGGGCTTCTTATGTGTTATTATTGCATTGAATCTGTGCTATAAATCGCTTCAGGAGAATATTATGATTTCCCTTTTACTGACAAAGAAGCTGAGGTTCAGGAAAGCTCAGTAACAGTTGCTGAGTGACTTTTGCAAGATTACATAGCCTGTGAGAAGGAGAAACAAAATTCACACCAGAATTTAATGACTCCTAAACTCATGCCTGTCTGCTGCCCCATGCCAGGGGCTAAGTTTTCGATGTGGACTGAGGGTTTGGACCAGCGCTCGGTTCAGTCTGGGCAAGCACTTGTTTAGGGAGCAGGTAAGAGCTCAGACCGGTCTGAAACTGCCTCAGGACCCCAGGTTCTTGCTTTGACACCCATTGTGGGGTGAACCAGAGCAAAGCCCTGAGAGGAGGCAGCTGTTCCTCTTTCTGCAAGGGGGGTCACAAGGAAACTCTGTGATGTTTTCATTGTGCTTTAGTCCTCCCATCCTATGCATCTAGGTCCTGCTGAGCCTTTGGCTCTCTTGATTTTGTTTAAAAGAAAAATACTCCATGCCACAGACTCATGGGGGTGGAAAGGACTTTGAAGGAGAGTTATTAGTACAATCTTCCCGTCTGATGCTTCTCTCTGTGTCCCAGTTTCTTCCTCTGTCTCAAGATTTCACAAGGTCTTGGGTAGGAGAGGTAAAATAATAGAGGTGGTAGCATAAGAACTAGAATAAATAGCTTATGGTTTGAATACTTTAGGTCAACACTTCTTAAAGGGAGAGTCTGCAAGGTCAAAACTATTTCCATGTTAATACTAAGATGTTATTTGCCTTTTTCATTTTCATTCTTTCACAAGTATACAGTGGAATTTTCCAGAAGCTACAGAATATGTGATATTATAACACTTTGAAGAAACAATATGAAAATCATGTCTTCTATGAAGTCAGAAATTAAATAGATTTGCAAAAATGCAAAACAATGCTATTATTCTTAATAATTTTTTTGGAAAATATAATTATATTTAATAAAAATTTTATTTATTTTATATGTAATGGGTTTATTATTTTTTAAAATGAATTAACTATATTTGAAAGTTCTCAGTTTTAATTTCTAACATGGTAAATATTGATAGATTTTACCCACGTAAACAAAAGCTCTTTGGTGTCCTCAATACTTTTCATGAGTGTGAAAGGGTCCTGAGCCCCAAAAATTTGAGAACTGCTGCTTTAGATCATCATTAGTATCACATTGACATTATATCAGGCGTAACTGTGAGTGGTGCAAAAGAATTTCTAGAATCACAGTCCCGACTAATTGGAGTTTCCAGTGAGAAGAGCCAGTAATAGCTAGGTCCTCTCACCCCAACAGGACCCAGAGACAACAGCATAGAAGTCTGAACCAGAGGCCGGCTAAGCCCTACGATATCAAAGATAGCAAAGAGTAAATGCATTTGTAGAAATGATTAGGGATGGGATTTTGAGGGTAGTTTTTTTCAACCTTATTGAGATACACTTGAGTTACACTAATTTGCACATGTTTAGAGTATACGATCAGTTTTGACACATATTTGAAACTATTACATCAAGATTATCAGTGTTTCTGTCACACCCTAAAATTTCTTTGTACCCGTTTGCCATCCATCCTTCCCTCCACCCCATCCCCAGGCAACCATTGATCTGCTATCTATCAGTGTAGATTAGTTTGCACTTTCTATCATTTTATATACATGGAATCATATAGTAGGTACGCTCTTTTTTGCCTGGCTTCTTTCACTCTGCATGATGATTTTGAGATTCATCCATGTTGTTGTGTTGGAGATGAAATTTGAACTAGGTGATTTTGGGAAAATTGCTTAACCTGTCTGTGCTTTAGAGAGGAAATGATAAATAATTCCCACCTTGCATAGTTGTGAAGATAAAATGAGTCAATGTAAGTAAATAAAACACATAGTTCAGTTCCTGGTACTCACTGGGTACTTGATAAATAGTAGTTATTTTTGAATATACGTTTGGGATAGGAATTAAGGAGGGTAACTAGTACAGCATGGGGATAGGGGAGAATCTTGTTTAGACTAATTTGATTCATAGCTCAGGTTTAACTATTTGTTAAACGTTTCTCACTCACACACCCAAAACCTCCACACATACCAACCTAACCAGGACATTTTCTTCAGTGAGGTCTGGGGACATGGAAATTTGTAACTTCAAAAGCCCTGCCAATTTGGAGTTACCCTGTTGGAAAAAAACAAAATGTCACTAGGCTGCTTTGAAGATGGAAAAGGTGTATTCCTCCTTCACCCTTGTTGATTTCAAGTCCAGCTGGCTGGGTTTGCTCAAACTTGGAATAAAAACCCCTGTCCTGGGGATGTGGCGGGTTTCGAAAGGTTCCTGGCCAGAGGAAGTCGGAGAGTGAGGTTTTCTGTGTGACTCCTTGCAGCTGAGCCTGGGTTGGGACAGACATGTTCAAGCCGAGGAGTTTCTCAGAGAATCGAATAGGATCCCCTGCTTCTTGGCCTTTGCAAGTACGGAGGACCATGGGGACCTGTTACAAGCATGTTGTGTGTGCTACAGGCAACTGCAGCTTCTTGTGTCCTCATGCTGTTGGGAGGTAACTGCTTTTTCCTAAGCCTGAAGACACAGTCTGAGAGAGGAAAAAAAAAAAAAAAGAAAAATAACAACAAAGAGGACATGAGAGAAGAAGAGAGGAGGGAGGGTGAGAGAGGGTTGAATTGATTGCTGTCTGTTCAGGTCTAGCTGGAAAACACAATGCAGTGAAAAGGCTTCTTGGTTGGTGTGCTTCTCTTCATTTTTTTCCCAGGGTTTGAAGTGGGGAGGGAGGGATGGGAAAAAAGAAAGGAAGAGGAGGAGGATTGGCACGACCCGAGCCTGAGCAGAAGCAGCACGGAGGCTTCAGGGTTGGGGAGGGGAAAGTCACTTGGGGTTTCTTGTACCCTCTTGGGTCATCCCTTACTGACCAATCCCTTCCTTCCTCAAGAGACTGTGACTGAGGATGAAGCTGCCAATAGCGCATTTTGAACAAAGAAAAAACCAAGTAGGTGAAGCCTGCCCATTCCTACCCCAGGGAAAAAACACCATGCAATTTTTCTTCCAGTTGGGGGTGGAGTGGGTGTTAGTATTGATTTTATTTTTTTCCGGCATAGAGTCTTTGCCAACTTTTATTGTGTTCTTTCCTATCCTGTTGCATGTGTCATCTCCATTATCTCCATTAATCCTTACAACAACCCTCTGAGGTGTGGGTTCTATTATTAGTCCCATTTTACAGATAAAGAAACAGAGGCTTAGAAAGGTTAAGTGAAGAACCCAATGTCATGTAATTAGTAAGCAGCAGAACAGGCTTCTTCCCCAGGTCAAGTCTGGTCTCTGAGCCTGCATTCTTAAGCGCTGCCCTGTGCGGATATTTAGACATAGTCTCTTAAATAGCTGAAGGTTTACTGTTACTCAGGGGAAGAGGGCTGGAGCTGGGGAGGAGGGCAATGGATAGTCACGTGTGAAGGCAACTGCAATACAGTGTGTTATGGGCCATACTAGTGAGTTGAAATAAATGCTTGAAATATAAAAGACCAAAGAAGAGAATGCGTATTTCTAGAGGCCTGGGATGATGAGGTAAAGGAAGTCTGTTTACTTTTTTTTTTTTTAAGATGTGACTTTTTAAAGTTAAAAACTCAAACTGTAGAGCCTACTTCCTGGTATTACACCCACCTCTGCCACTTGGTAGCTCTGTAACCTTGGTCAAGTTACTTGCCCTCTCTGAGTTCCTCCTCTATAAAATGAGAATACATTATTCATCCAACAAATGTTTACTGAGAGCTATTTTGTGCTACACAACACAGGGCCACTGTTGAACAAGACAGGTGGGATCTCTGTTCTCACAGAAATCATATCCCCGTAGGGATGATAGTTGCACCTACCTCATGGGCTTACCTGTCTGGAACATTCCCCTCTAGTTCTTCACTCCTATCCTGTTTTACCTCAGGTCAGACTCCATTTCCTCAGATAAGTCTCCCCATATCTGGCAATTTCCATTGGCCCACGGGCCTGTCATTTATAACATCTAGCATCATTGTCAGTTGTTTGATTCTTTGACCAAAGTCTGTAAACTCCTTGGAGGCAGACATGACGTGTAATTTTTGTTTTCTGTTTTGTTTTGAGCTCGCTAGTGACTGGCTTATATTAGGCTTTCATGAAATACTTGTTGAATAAATAAATGGAATGAGATCGTGCACGTAAAGGACTTGGTGTGGGCTTGGCATAGTCAGCACTCAATGAAACGCTATCTCCTATTATTTCCTGACATGTATGCTTCCTGATGTGAAAACTGCAGTAAGCCCCACCTGCCCTCCTACACCTACCTGCCTTTGACGCCTGGTATTGTGTGAGAGGCTGTGCGGGCTGCCTGCTGAATTGCTGTTGTCCCTTTCTTCCTTGTTAGCAGACCCTGGATTTTGTGTGGTTGTTCACCCTTTCCTCCAGACTAGTAAGTGGCAGAACTGGGATTTGAATCCAAGCAGTAGGTTCCACAGCCTGAGCTTTTAACCTTTGAAAAAAAATCACATATTGGTAAATATTTGCAAAGAGTATATCTGATAAGGAGTTAATATCCAGACTATATAGAGAATTCATATGACTCAATAACAAAAAACCAAACAACCCAATTAAAAAATGGAGAAAGGATTTGAATAGACCTTTCTTTAAAGGAGATATACAAATGGCAATAAGCACATAAAAAGATGCTCAGCATCCCTAATCATTAGGGAAATACAAATCAAAATCACAATGGGATACTACCTCACACCCATTAGGATGGCTACTATTTAAATAAAAAGCCAGGCACAGTGGCTCACGCCTGTAATCCCAACACTTTGGGGGCTGAGATGGGAGGGTCGCTTAAACTCAGGAGTTTGAGACCAGCCTGGGTAACATAGTGAGACCTGTCTCTTTAAAATAACAGAAACATGAGCCATGTGTGGTGGCACACGCCTGAAGTCCCTGCTACTTGGGAGGCTGAGATGGGAGGATCCTTTGAGCCCAGAAGTTCGAGATTGCAGTAAGTGAGCTGTGTTAACACCACTGTACTCCAGCCTGGGTGGCAGAGTGAGACCCTGTTTCTAAAAAAAAAAAACAGAAAAAACAAAACAAAAAGCCATAGGGGGACCATATGACCCAGCAATTCCACTTCTGGGCATATACACAAATGAATTGGAAGTAGGATCTCGAACAGCCATTTGTACACCCATGTTCATAGCAGCATTATTTGCAATAGTCAAAATGTAGAAGCAACCCACATATCCATCAAAAGATGACTAGATACCTAAAATGTGATATATCCATACACATGTTAATCAGTCTTTAAAATAAAGGAAGTTCTGACACATGTTACATCATGGGATGAGGCTTTTCCTGCCCAGTTCTGCTTCCTCCCTCTTTTATCTTTCACAGACATTACCCCCCACCCCAAGCTGCTAGCACAACTTCACCGTGTCTCAGCATCGGCTTCCCAGAGGACCCAACCGACACAGAGTTTAAGATCAATGATGACTGCTTTTGAGGGATTTGTCCAGCCTGTCTGAAAATAGGCCTTCTCCTTCTTCCCATTCCATATCTTTGTAAACATATTCTTAATATCTTGAATAACAGATCAATAGACACTCAATTATTTAACATCTGTTAAATATTCACTATTTAACGCTACTCACACTGGCACTGTACTGGGGGCCTCACATTCCTTATCTCATTTAGTCCTCAGGCAAGTCCTGTGATGCGTGTGTAGGTGTCCTTATTCAATATGAGGAAACTGAGTCTTGAAATGTTAGGTGATGTATCATCGGAGAGCGGCAGTTGTTTTATTGAGTTCTGGTTGTCATCCCCTCAGAGAGCCCTGCCTTTCTGTCTGGAACCCTCCCCTGCCTCTGTTATTCTCTGTTCCTCTGTCCCACTTTATTTTTCACCATGGCAGATGTCTCCCTCTTTGAAGGGGAACATTTTGAGGGCAGCGGTCCTGTCCGTTGGCTGCTATATCCCAGAACCTAGAACAGTATCTGGCAAGTAGTCATTGATGGATGCTTAAAGGAAACTAAATCTCATCTTTAAGGCCTGTTTATATTCATTGTTTTAAATAATAATGTGTCACATTTGGATAACACCCTACAGTTTACACAGTGTTTCCACTGTCATCTCATTTGGTCCTCGTAGGGCTGACACGGTCGCTCTTTTCTTCAGGGCCTTCTCACACTCGCTGGTTCTTCTGCCTGGACCGTTTCCCTTAGTTCTTTGCCTGCATCACTCTATGCCTCCTTCTTTGTCACTTCCTCAGGGAAGTTGCCCCGATCTCACAGCTCAGGTTAGGAACCCTGTTACACACATTCTTCACACTTTGTAAATCTCTTTGTGCCTTAATCACAATGGTAGTTAAATAATTATGTAGTTATTTCATGACTGGCTTCCAATGCTCTATGAGGACAGGGTCTTGTCGTGCCTGTATATTTCATATACCACTGTGCCTGACACCCAGTGGGTGCTCATTATATGTATGTGAACATGTAGATGTATATATATTTATATACATATAAAGTGAAGTATTCCCACTCAATAGATGAGGAAATCAAAACCCTGTGGTCTAAGCTTCTGGGTTGAAAACTTTTTTGTTACCCATAGTAAGATCTTAATTGTTGACCATAATCCCAGGAAACACACATACATACATGTACTTACGTTTACTGTGGACTAAGCATGGATATTTTCTATTCTACTCAACTTACTTCATTAAAAAATGTTTAGTTCCAATCCATCTCATCGATTTCATGACCCAGTAATGTCTGCACAAGCTTGGCCAATGTGACTTGCTCAAGGTCATATAACACATAACTAGTATGGTGGTGGAATTCAGTATTCTCCTGCCTACTAGACTGTGGTGGATTCTTGCCTTAAGGGAAAACTATCACAAAAGCCTTGTGTCAGTTTTGATAACTAAGAAACAAATCCTTTTACTTCTCAGCCACAGTTAAGGCAAGGCTGGTCTTACCATCTGCAGGCATTTCAATTTGGTTTATCCAGATACCTCTGTTCTCTGCAATGTAGCTGTCCAGAAGATTCTTCTTAGAAGCTCCAAAGGGAAAGATTTAGCCCTAGTGGATGACACACTCAGACTTGCTGGAATTCTCATCCAAATTACACCAAACATTAACATATGGACAAAGGCACATGGCATATTAAATGATTTACTGGGGTCAAAGATCGAGTCAATGGCAGGCCTAAAGTTAACCTGCCACACATCCTCAGAGTCTGCTAGGCTAAGACACAAGGAAGCCTCAGCTAGGCCCAGCCCAGCAGTCTGGACCTGGTCAGCCATCAGACACTTAATCTACAACGGCACCTTCTTTTCCTACCGAAGGGAGGTTTCGACTTGAACTCCTGGGAGACCTGCCTTCTTGGAATCCGGGTTTCTCAGCTTCAGAGTCTAACTTAGCTGGTGTTGGACACAGAAGCTTAGAGAAAGCCAAAACTTGTTTATTTTTTCTTTTATTCCTGGATTTATAATTTGACCTAATATACTGTATGTCTGTACATGGGTTGATCTAAAAAAATGTTTGAGCTTGCCTGCTGCTCAGGCCATGTTGGCAGGCAGCTGTTAAAGCCATCAGCGATGTTTGCTTCCAGTTACAAAAGAAAACATTCTCTATTTGGGGCTATGTTGTTGTTTTTTTCTTTCCTGATTTAAAAGGGGAAATATGTTTCCCAGTAGAGATGTGGGGCTACCCCCATCCTCCTCTAGGACTAAGAATGACTAAGAAAACTTTTCAGCACACCTGCCTCATCATCTTTCTAATATCCATACTCTTTTTCTCTCCCTGTGGAAGTATTCTTAGGGGCTTTGGTTTGAAATTATTTGAGCAACTGAGAGCAGGTTTCTCTCCCTTCCTTGGGGATATCAGTTTATGGTTCGACATGTCCCTAAAACTCTGGTGTGTTTTTAGCTAAGAAAGAGTCAGTTTGTGTCCCATTATCAGATGTGCCGACGAGACAACTGCTGATGGGTGCAAGAGGATGAGTAATTCTAACCTCTGCCCAGAAACCTTTGAAGGAATGCACAGACCATGACCTTGCTTTGGTGCTTTGCAGAGACCATCTGGGGAAAACTTCATTTCCCAGAAATATATATGAATCTGAGAGTTCCTCTGGCTTGGAAGTAGGAAAAGCCATATGGCAAATGGGGGGTTCACATATGCAAATATTTGCTGCAGAGAAAACAATTTAAAAAGAGTTGTCCGTGGTAAGTACACACTTGAAGGCCAGACCTGTGCGCTGGGGAGGAGCAGGGAAGTAGAGGTAAAGGGAGTGAAGAACAGAGAGGCCAGACGACAGCTGGGAAACAGGCCACAAAGGCCACAAAAGCAGGATGACTTGCTGTAGGTGCCTTTGGAAATGTCAGACCAAAGTTTAAGAACCAGCTGGAAGCAAGAGAGGCAGGAAGGTTTGAAAATGAGGAACGGAAGCCTCTGAGGAAAATTTGGCTGCCTAAATGAAAGAGGCTTGCAGAAAAAAAGATGACAAACAGTACCTCAGAGGGCTCCAGGGACCATTAGAACTACTCAAAATGCCGTTTTGACTAAAATCGAAGATGTGATCTGGGCTACTGCACTGAAAGGTCCCAACATCCCTAGGATTCCTGGCTAAAGGACACAGTCAGGTTGAAACTGCAAATCACCAAGCTAAAGTGTTCACTTTAGGCCGGGCGCGGTGGCTCACGCCTGTAATCCT
>NW_012153396.1:3034266-3108902 GCF_000956105.1 Propithecus coquereli | reverse complement strand
AAGTTTTTTTTGGGGGGGTACTATTATAAATGGTATTGTCTTTTAAATTTCAAATTCCAATTGTTCATTGCTGGTCTTTAGGAAGGCATAAGAAACAAGACTTTTCTCTTCTTAACTGCCATTCTGAGCTTGTCTTCCAGACCACTCTTGGTGAGGGAAAGGGGGCCAGGATGGGTCAGTAATCACAGCTGTCCCCCGCTCATCTTTCCCTCCTCCCTCACTCTGTAAATATTTGTTTGTTTCATTTGACTGGGTTGATGTTATGCTAAAGAACAGCGAGGAGGAGGGGGCACTGCTGAGAAATAAGGGAAAATGTCTAAAAGTCCCAAGGTTAAGATCTTTGGAGGAGAGCTGTTTGAACTCTTGTGTTTGAGACAGAATGGTGGGTGTGGGGAAATGAGCAGGGACAGTGTAGTGAGAAGGGAAGAGGGGGCTTCCTCAAATGAGGGAGTGGGAAGGTAAAAACTTGTTAAGCATGGAGGCACATTATGCCTGGGTTCCTTGTAACAATCTACCAAAATAGTATGTGAATTGAGATCAAACTCCCATTTGGGGGCCAGAATAATTAGAGTATAATTAAGTTGTTGCTATCTTAATGTGTATGCTAATGTGTGTTTCAGAAAAACCAGGAGATTGCAAATGTGACAGTCTGTGGGCAACTTGGGGTTTGTTGCTGACATGAGGGTTGTTGGTTGTGAGAAAGGAGGATTTTCAGTGGAAACCAGGTTAAGAGAAAATGAGAAGATTCTATACCTCATCTTTTTACCCCCAAGAGTCTGGCAAGGTGCGGGGGAAGTAGTGCTCCCTAAGCGCGTATTGAACGAATCTGGAAGCAACTCAGCAAGGTTGATTGCACTGCCCCAGTGTCGGGGTGCAGTGAGGTGGGGGGACAGAGATGAGTTTAAGCCACTGTTAACAGAATCTAGGGTAGCAGCTAAGTCAAGATTCATTTGGCCTCCCCAAGTTTTTACTGGGATAAAGGGTAAACCTACACTCTGGACAGAAAAGCTGTTGCTGACTCAGTGATCTCAAGGAAGCTTCCTCAAGGAAGCTGAAAGACATGGATCTGTGTTGGGTTGTAGGTGAACTACCTGTGGATTCTTACCGTCTGTAAATCTCAAGTATGTGTACTGAGCCGGGGAATGAGACGTGTAGCCACAAGCTGTGCTGGCATGCTGGGGAACCGGGTGGTGACAGCACGTCCCTTAGAATCTCTTCTAATCAAGATCACCTGTGATCCTTTTGGACTGTGTACAGCTTTCCTCCAGGATGCCCTTGAGCTGTGGTGAGAGTGTGCCCTTTGCTAGAGGAACTCTAGTTCATGGCAACTGCAAGGGGACACCTCCTGGGGTGCCAGAGCCAGGGCCTTGGAGCAGAAGTCTCCGAGCTTTGAGGGGTGGGGGCAGAAGGTCACCTCAGAGGTAACAAGTGCTGTGGGGGGAACCATTTCTAAGAGGGCTGCTCTGGGTCATGATTAATTAAAGTATAAGGGAAAAGTCATCTTCTAACCAAAGGCCCAGGTTTCATTCTGGGACCCAGGGAAATAATTTATACAAGGTTCTCACCTGGAGCATTTCCCCAAGAATTGGCTTATCTTGTACATTTCTTTTATGCCTCCACAAACATTGAAGAGATTTCTTTAGGTGGTTACTATATGCAAGAACACTGGCATTTTCTTCTTAGGCAAGGACCTCAGATTCAACCATAATATTGCTTTAGAGATGGACAGATGTCTATTAACAGTTAAATGTCTATTAACAGTTAGATGTGAGGCCAAGAGCATGAGCTTTGCAACCAGTAGATCCAAGTTCAATTTTCAGTTCTGCCATACATTAACTTTGTGGCCTTGGACAAATCACGTGACCTCTCCGAGTCTCCAAGCAATAGGGATGATGATAATAGTAATATCCTTTCTGCAAACCTTACAGGCTACTGTTGGAAGCTAGGAAATGCTATACATTCATTATAATTATTGTTGCAACAAAATTGATATCAGGGCTCCCTGAAAATTGTCCCAGGAGTGAGTCCATTTAGAAGGACTGATATAGGCCTTAGGGTCCTACTGATACAGGCAGGTCATGAAGCTCAGGGGAGTGAAAAGAGTCAGTTACAAATATTTATTTAGCACCTACTATGTGTAAACATTCCTCATCAGGAATGAGGGGGAAAATTGGGGTGGGGGCACGAAGTAGTACATATAGTTTCCGTCCTTTGACAGGCCACCTGGAGAAGACCAATACATAGTAAAATATGACCAATACTATGGAGTATAGACAAATGCCCAAGAAACAGTTTAATCATGGAGTGCTTAGGTTTTGAATGGGACAGCTTTCAAGAGGGGTAAAACATAAGTTTGCTTTCATGGATGGGTAGGATTCCAATGAGAGAAGACTTTCAGAAAGAGAACAGATCCAAGGCACAGGCTCAGAAGCCAGGACAAATAAGACCTTGGTGTTACCTAACAAACGCTCTACACTCTGCATGTGCAACTTCTTTTACATACTGTTGTTTAGTTTAACATACACATAATAGTACAGGGAATTAGGCTTTGTTATCCCTATTTTACAGATGAGCAAACTGAGGTTTGGCAAGATTAAATATTTTGCCCAGGGTCTTAATAAAGCAGTGGCAGACCTAGGGTTCAAATCTGCATTGTCCAACTCCAAGTCCAAAGGTCTTTCCACAATACATGCTGCTTGTTTGGAATGTAAGAAATAGACCAGTTTGGATGGAATGGAAGGTTCCATGCTGGGGCAATAAGGATGGAGCGAGGTCAGGGGAAACCAGAACATTGAGTACTAGGCAAAGGGATTTGGATTGACCAGAAAGCCCATGAGTGGCTAAAAGTCTCTGAGTAACAGAGTGACATAATTCAAGTGTGTTCGGGATTCCCGGGTCTAAGGCTCTGTGGGGGCGTAGGCTATACCAACTAATAGTTAGAAAGTTCAGGAGGAAGAAAGCTACCACCTTGTCATTTATTCTTGGGTGTTTCCTCCTCTTGAACTTATTTTTCAGTTTATTTTCTCAATTGTGTTATTCCTGGGTACTCTTCAATACTTCTGCAACTTCTACCCCAGAGATAGCATCATATTTCGGTAGTGGGCAAAGTGAGAGAGACTTAGATTGGTCCTGGATCCAGTAGTGAACTACAGTGATGAAAGTACTCACACATAGACTCTTTTAGCACCCCCGAATACCACTGATCAAACCTTCCATTAAGAGGCTCCTACATTCTTTTCCTAAGCTGAAGGTTTCAATGTAGGTCAATGCTGAAAGACAAATTGTTGGAGGACTAACAGACAATACCCACTCTTTACATTGTGTGTGGGAATTTCTCAACTGATTAAATAGCAGTTTGCTTGGGTTCTTAAACGTGTAGCAGCAGTAGCAATTCCTTCTGTCTTCCCATCAGTCTTTTTAACTGCATTTTGAAGTGGACATTGATTTCAAAGCTTTAAAAAATGTTTGTATTCTATGATACAGCAATTATTACTTTTAGGAATTTATAAGCAAAAGTAAAGCAAAGTCAGGAATGTGAGTATGTAGTGCTCTTTATAATGCCAACAGTTTAGAAACAGCCAAGTTTCTAATAATAGAGAATTAGTTGAGTAAATTATGGTATATCTTATTCAGCTACAGTTCAGGCCATTGTTTAATTATTAAAAATATATAACTGGCCAGGTGTAGTGGCTCATACCTGTAATTCCAGAATTTTGGGAGGCTGAGGTAGGAAGATCATTTCAGCCCAGGAGTTCAAGGCTGCAGTGAGTTATGATTGCATCACTGCACTCCAGCCTGGGTGACAGAGTGAGAACCTGCCTCTAAAAAAAATAAAAGTGTTTTTTTGGTTACTCAACAGTAAGAAAACAAATAACCTGATTTTAAAATGGGAAAAAGGATCTGAATAGACATTTCACAAAAGAAGACATACCCATGGCCAAAAGGTATATGAAAAAACGCTCAACATCACTAATCATCAGGGAAATGCAAATTAAAGCCACAATAAGATACCACTTCCCATCCATTAGGATGCTACTATAAAAACAAAACAAAACAGGAAATAACATGTTAGCATGGATGTGAAGAAATTGAAACGCTTGTACATTGCTGGTGAGAATGTGAAATGGTGTACCTGCTATGGAAAATAGTGTGGTGGTTTCTCAGAAAATTAAAAATATAATTACCACATGATTTAGCAGTTCCACTTCTGGGTATATAGACAAAACAAGGACTTGAACAGCTATTTGGACACTGGTGCTCATAGCAGCATTCTTTACAATAGCCAAAAGGTGGCAACAACTCAAATGTCCATAGACAGATGAATGGATAAACAAAATGTGGTAAATGCATGCAATGGAGTATTATTTATCCTTTAAAGAGAATGAGATTCAGATACATGCTACTACATGGATGAATCTTGAGGACATTATGCTAGGCAAAATAAGTCAAGCACAAAAGGACAAATAGTGTATGATTCCACTTAAATGAGGTATCTAGAATAGACAAATACATGGACGCAGAAAGTAGAACAGTGATTATGGGGGGGTTGGAAAAGGGAGTTATTGTTTAATGAGTATAGAATTTTAGTTTGGGAAAGTGAAAAAGTTCTGGAGATGGATAGTGGTGATGGTTGTACAACAATGTGAATGTACTTAATGCTACTGAACTGTATACTTAAAAATGGTTAGAATGGTAAATTTTAGCACAATAAATTTTAATATATATAGTACATGGAAAACTATGACACATCGATGAAAGAAATTGAAGAAGACACAAATAAATGGAAAAATATTCCCTGTTGATGGATTTGGAAGAATTAATGTTGTTAAAATGTTCATACTACCCCAAATGATCTACAGATTCAATATAATCTTTATCAAAATTCTGATGACATTTTTCAGAGAAATAGAACAATCCTAAAATTCATATGGAACCACAAAGACTCTGAATAGCTAAAGCAATCTTGAGCAAAAAGAATTTCAAAATCTACTACAAGGCTATAGTAATCAAAACAGCATGGTATTGGAATAAAAACAGATACATAGACCAATGGAACAGAATAGAGAGCTCAGAAATAAATCCACACATTTATGGTCAATTGATTTTTGACAAAAATGCTAAGAACACAATGGGGAACGGAAAGTCTCTTCAGATAAATGGTGCTGGGAAAACTGGATATCCATATGCATAAGAATGAAATTAGACCCTCATCTCACACCATATACAAAAATCAACTCAAATTGGTTTAAAGACTTAAATGTAAGACCCCAAACGGTAAAACTGCTAGAAGAAAATACAGAGGAAAAGCTCTGTGAAATTGTTATGGGCAAACCTGATTTTAAAATGGGCAAAAGGACTTGAATAGACATTTCTCAAAAGAAGACATACAAATGGCCAAAAGGTATATAAAAAAATGCTCAACATCACTAATCATCAGGGAAATGCAAATTAAAGCCGCAATAAGATACCACTTCACACCTGTCAGAATGGCCATTATATTCCCTGGTGGTCTAGTGGTTAGGATTCGGCGCTCTCAGAATGGCCATTATTAAAAAAAATGAAATATAAGTGTTGGTGAAGATGTGGAAAAGAGAACTCTTGTACACTGTTGGTGGGAATATAAATAGTACAACCATTATGGAAAACAGTATGGAGCTTCCTCAAAAAAATTAAAATTAGAACTACCTTCAATATGATCCAACAACTCCTCTACTGGGTATATATACAAAAGATGTGAAATCAGTATGTCAAAGAGCTATCTGCACCTCTATGTTGTTGCAGCATTATTCACAATAGCCGAGATATGGACTCAACCTGAGTGCCCATCAACAGATGAACAGATAAAGAAAATGTGGTGTATATACACAATGGAGTACTAGTCAACCTTAAAAAAGGAGGAAATCCTTTTACTTGCAATGGATGAAACTGAAAGACATTATATTAAGTGAAACAAGCCAGGCACAGAAATACATATACTGCATAATCTCACTTATATGTGGGAAAAAAGTCAAACTTAGAAATAGAGAGTAAAATGATGGTTACCAGAGGCGGAGGTGGGGGGAATGGGGAGATGTTGCTCAAAGGACACAGAATTTCAGTTAGATAGGAATAAGTTCAAGAAATCTATTGTACATCGTGATGACTGTAGTTCATAACAATATATCGTGTACTTGAAAATTGCTGGTGTGCACGTGTAGTCCCAGCTCAGCTATTTGGGGGACTGCAGTGCATACATTTATTAAACATCATGTTGTACACAGATGCGACTCGGTGTGTTAAAACCAAACCATTATATTGTCTACCATAAATATTACAATTTTTACTTGTCAATTAAAAAAATAAATTTATATATATGCAGAAGACTATGCAGAAGGCTGGGAAGTAGTAGATTTTTTTTCTTTTTACTTCTATGTATTTAAAATCACTAAAACAATTTTTTAATTACACGAGAATTATATAAATTATAATTATGTAATTACATTCTCCTTTATTTAATTACAGATAAAATTAAATAAATTTGCCTTTATTTAACTACAGATAAAATTAAAGTCCCCTTAGGTCATCTCCCTCAATCCTGCATATCCCTGCCTATATATTTATACCAGAACCCACTAAAATTATATGATTGTTTTGTATATAACATTCTTGTAGTATCATTTTTCAACCTTTTGTTTCATCAACACTATTTCTTAGTCATACTTTCATGTCACTATTTTCCAGTTGTATGTCTTCTTTAAATTATTACACTCTTTTAAATTATGACATATTCCATTGATGGATACATTATCGTTTATTTAGCCAGTTCCCTGCTGACGGACATTTAGGTGGTTTGTAGTTTTTTGCTATTATAAATAATGCTGCATAGGCATCATTTATGTTTTTTCCACTGATTCTAATAAAGTGTGTTACATTTCTAAAGAAAAAAAATATTTCCAAATATTAAAAAATATATTAAAAATATTTGTTTTAATTTGAGCTGGAACAAAGGCAGTGATGTTTAGGTATTTTTATGATTTAGTGTGTGCCTCCATTTTCTTAGTGGCCAAGGTGGCCAAGGCACACACAGTGCCTTAACACTGTTGATACATTGGGAACTAAGTGCTAACACTTGCCCTCCATCTATTACTTTTTTCCTCACAGAATTCAGAACAGTATAAATCCATCAACTCCCCAACTTTCAGGATCCACATGAGAACTGAAAAGACCAACAACTGCTACAAATAAGGGACTGAATCCCCTCCTAAAACCTCAAATTGCAGGAATTGAGACCTGGAGAGAGATTTTTTTTCAGCCCATAGAGGGGGAGGAGGTGATGAGATAGGTAGCTCAACCCCAATGGCAGATGAGAATTCTTAGCTAGAATTTTTATCATTTGATCCCTCAGATATGCAACCACATTAGCTCCTGTCACCACCTCATCTTCAACTTTAACCCTTACACTTGGGATGCTGGAGACGAAATTAATGAGGAAATCAGCAAATTCCCAGCACCTTTCTCCTCCGTGCCGTGTCATTTTTAACAAAGGTGCAACTGAGTGTAAAATAAGTAAAGTTCTTGCATTTGCTAAAATGAGTTACAACACAAAGGCTCCCCAGCTAAAAGAAAAAAAAAAAAAGAGAAAGAAAAAAGAGAAAGAAAACACTCCCCTCCCTTCAGCCTCCCCTCAAGCCTCTAATCTCATCTGTGAAAAAGAACTGTACTTTACTGTCCACAAAACAGTCTATTTTCAAAGTGAGAGGAGAATGGTCCTGTGAGGAAAGCCATCAGTAACTGCAGTTCCCGAATTCCTGCTTGTTTATAGAAAGCAGTGACTGAGGATAGACACTTTGAAACCACCTGTGAAAGAATTAAAGACCGAGGGGGGCAAACCCCCATCACAAACAGAATCTCACTGATCAAGTGTGAAAGAAAAGGAAGAAAGAAAAAGCCAAGTAGATCTTTGCAGGCAACCACTAGATGGACATAGAATTCAAAAACATTCTTTAGTGAGATCAAGGATGGCAGGCTTTGAAGCCTGGAGGGCTGGCGAGTCTCAGAACGGCCTGGCAGTGGCAAGCCCCACACTGAAGCGTCCACAGTCTTGCACTTGCTGGAGTAAAGCATTTAAATTGGAACAATGTCAAATTTCACAGCTATCTTATGTCTAGTGACCTTACGGGACCCCAAGGGAAAGACAGATAAAAAATGATTGTTCTCGACAAGTTCCTGAAAGCGAAGAAGTCAAATAGGCAACCTCGAGAAACATGTTTCAAAATGAAAACGCCTAGGAACTGTTGTGTGCAGGGCGGCCAGCAAACTGTGCTTGTTTATTTATTCATCTATTTATTCTTTTTACCGAGGACTCACGGTGTGTCTTATTCTTTACAGAACACACACAGAGATAAAGTCCTATCACCAAGGACATTAATTTATGGGAATAGCGTTATTGTGGGAAAAGAGGAAGTAATGACTATTCTGAATTATTTAATTGATTTGAAACAGGTTTTACTGTTGTTTAAAGAAAGTGGGACATAACTAGTGTCTGACACACACAAAAATTTATGCATTATGTGAAAGAACAATTTATGAGGACAGAGATGAGATCTCAAACTTTTGCTGTGTTTTTTAGATAAGAATTTCAATGACACTTCACATTCCCTAACTATGCCTAAGTGAATCATCTCAGCTTAATGGCCTTTTTTCCTTTTAAAAGAAATGAACATTATAGGTGTAGCTAAAATTCCCTTTTAACACTACCCTAAATCTCATTTTTCACACTCCATCCCTGAGATAGCCACTATCATGAGTTTGAGGTGCATAATTCTGTCCTATTTTTTGTACTTTTATGCACATATTTATGGTCCTTAAATAATAACGATACTGTTTTGTGTTTTTTTTTATAAATGGTATATCATACTGTATATATTGCTCTGAAGCTATTTTGCTTATTTCTCTCAACTTTATGTTTTTGCCACCTATTTGGACTTAACGTTTTAAAGGAAGGAATCAAGGAGGAAGAAGTCTATTTACGCAAGAACAGTTATATGTACCTATATGTTTTTGCCTCTTTTAGGGTGATTAAAGTCAGGAGGACTTCTTGAAAGAAGCAAGGAACTGAATTTGGTTTTTGAAAAAGATTGTAAAAACTGCTGAGTAATAGAGAATGTCATGGGACATTCAGAGATACCCCTTAAAATAATCCCCTAAACTAGGAATTGTGAGGTTTGTGTATGATCTTTCCTTCACTGTTTAGAATATAGATTCTATGGCTTTTTTTAATATTTAGGCTGGATGAAGATTTTGACTGAGAAAGATACATTTAAAAAGGAATGCTAGGCTAATCAAGTCAAGATTTACTAAAACAGACTGACAACCCCAGAAATTCTGTAAAATACTATCATTTAAATCCAATAGGTGGACACACAAACCAATTACAAATGAAAGAGGCTTTGATCAACGAACTTGTTGGTGTGTGCTGAATAAAATACATACGAAATGTGTTTGTAGTGTGAGATAAAGATATGAAGGTCACTTAGTGAGTGCTGCTTATGTTAGTATTATAGTTTTAGTTTTACCTTGTCAGTGCCCCTATGTACAAAACTTCAGAAAGCAAGATTTTGATTTGTTCAGGTTTCCTTAAGGAGGGGCCACAGAATCCTTGAAGCATGATTTGAAAAAGATGGATAAGATATTCTACCCAAAATTCAATATCACCTTTAATCTTGCCCTCTCCTCCTCTAATCCCTAGGTAATGTTTTGTGCTTCTTTTGCAGAAAAGCAATTTTGTTAATCACTTTAGCACCAATTCTTGCATCCCTGGCAATACTCAGAACTGCTTCCATCCAAGTCTTTGATGTGGGAAAGAAACACACACACACTCTTTCGCATGTAATCTGAAAACAATTCACCTCTTGCCAATGAATGCACAGCACTCCACTTTAATAGAGGGCAAGTTCTGTGGAGGTTTCTAATCCTTTCTGCCAAAGAAGAGAAGAGAGGGAATCACTCAGGTAGCCCAACCTCATTCAGGAGTTAAAATCACTTGGAATGTTTTGTGGTGTGTTTGGGGCTTTTTAAAAATATCACTTGTTGAAGATTACTGCTCTCAGGGGAAATCAAAACAACTCAAGATCAAAAAAAATAAATAAAAAATAAAAAATAAAAAAAAGATTCCCCAGCTCAAACAGGATATTCTTCTTAACTCAGATAACTCGATCTAAGTGTATTACAAAAAACCTGCTTTAATCCCTCAAAGCAATGGTGTTATAGATAAGTAGCGGTAACTGAGGTGGCTTAAATTCCAGAAATGTACAAAAGATTTGGTTGGAAACAAAACTAAAAAAGAAAAAAAGCTCAATCGGCATTGCTGTGACTTGAAGAGGTAAATTTAGGGTAGTAAAAATGCAAAGAATGACCCCTAAAAAAGAAATAGCCATAGAAGTCCAGAATTATCTTAATGGTCTCACAGGCTGCTTATATTGTGTGTCTGTACGTGTGTGTGGGTGTATTTTATGTGTGTGTATGTGTGTGTCAGGGTTTTAAGAAATTGAAATTGTTTTATTGATTTCTAAATATGGTGGAGATCATTTGAAAATTTATATGTTTTGCTGTGATATTACAATGTTCTGAAGCTTTATTCAACAAATGATTTTTTCTCTTTTTATAATTTTTAGTTCAATTCCAGTATTTCCTGTTTAGTCCTTTTTCCTAAAAAATCATTGCTTACTTAAATGCAGTGGATAGACCTTATCCTCTTTCCATCAGTAATTACTGTATTTTCGCAATCTGGGTATTAATTTTGACCTACCTTCTAACACTGCAGTTAACACTTAGCAAATCCTCACGCTCCCCTCCACTGTAGCTCTCTACTGCAAAATAATGGCATTTCTTTCATTATGGCCTCTTCCGTTTACTCAAAACATGCTCAAAAAATGCCCTTTCACTTTTTTTTTAACAGTCCTAAACTAAAGACAGACCTTTCACTTTTTAGAAAGTCCCCTCTCTTAGGTATAAAACTTATTTTTTGATAGGTAATACATGGAAATAGTTAATAGTTAAAAATTCAAAAGGTATAAAATGATATACAGTGAAAAGAAACTGTCTCACATCCACTCAATTCGCCTCCTTAGAAGCAAACACAAGTACTAGGTTTTTGTTTATCTTTCTGGAGATATTTGGTGTCTATAAGTCAAAGCACACAAATATAGTTTTTCCCTCCACAAATGGCCATGTATTATAACCGGCTTCTCCGCCTTTGCTTTTTCCCACTTAACTGACAGTAGAGATCCCTCTCTAATGATACATACGATCTTCCTCACAGTTGCTCATTATTCTGTTCTACGGATGTTCCATGACTTAAACAGTTTGGGAGATGTTTATTCCAAACACTTCTATTCTCTGTCAGTGGCTTGTTTCTTTTCAAGTTGCTTCTATGACTCTGTCTTGGATACCATTGAATAAATGATTTTATATGTAACATAGAAGGCTCTTAAAATTTTTTTTAATTTTATTTTTTTGTTTTAAAACTTTAAAAAATTACCAAAAGTGATATGGGTTTATAGTTTTTTAAAAAATCAGCATTATGGAAGTTGTACGATGCCGAGACTTTCAATTACTTCTCTCAGTCTCCTCATGGCTAACATAGGACACTCAATTTGGAATTTTCTTCTTCTTCTTCTTCTTTTTTTTTTGAGACAGGGTCTCACTCTGTTGCCCAGGCTGGAGTGCAGTGGACTCATCATAGCTCACTGCAACTTGAAACTCCTGGGCTCAAGTGATCCTTCTGCCTCAGCCTCCCAAGTAGCAGGGACTATAGGCATGCACCACCGTGACTGGCTAATTTTTCTATTTTTTTGTAGAGACGGGGTCTCACTCTTGCTTAGGCTGGTCTCAAACTCCTGAGCTTGAGAATTTTCTTCTAATAGCTGATATTAACTTTACTTCTCTTAACTCTATAAACTATTAAATATTATTGCTTTACACACCGTTGATTAAACTCCAACTCAACATGTTATCTCATATATGACTAAAGACTCATGTCAGGGAAATCGGAAATTCTGGTTAACCTCAACTTTTGCAAGAGTTAGGCAAGCTGTGGGGCCTGACCATTGTGGTCCCTCTCCTATGGTTGAAGGTCCAGGAGATGGAGATCTTGAGAGCATATAGATTGAATCTGCTGAGTTGTGCCACACATCTGCCAAGCCTGATCATGTGTAAGGAATGCATAAGCACCTGGGCAAAAGTTCCTTTCTGTTTCTTGGTGGCTCCACAGCACTTGGAGGTCCACACCCTTACTGAGTGATAATTTGAACTCTTAACTCCGTCTCACCAGAGCTGACAGCTATGTGATTATTGTTTGATTCTACTATCAGACTGACTTCAGTTTCAGCTTTTTAATGTGTCCATTTCACTCCTAATTTATAAGCTTCTATTGCAGATATGAAGCTAAGCATTTCTTTGCTTACTCTTTTATTGGGAAACTCTTCTAGCGGAAAGCCTGTCATCTGTTGTGAAGGAGTGCTGGTGTTGAGTTGAAGCAACAGAGTTGGTGGTCCAGTGGCCATTGTCCTGTGTCAGGAGCAGGTGGTCTTGCTAAGCTCCATGTGTTTGGAAATTTCTCTGACCAGCGCTTGTGCTGCTAAAGGAAGAAGAGCTCAAGCTGCACTCCTTGTTTCCAGGTCAATCTACTGAACCTGGGAAAATCCCTGGGGGCTAGCTTGGACTTCTTCCTGCTTTTCTCTCCATGGTGGATTTTAAACATAGGGGATTTTTCTCATCATCTCTCCATTTGTATTTGAAACAGCTGCTATAAGAAAGGGGAAAAGGCACATGATATAGAACATATAATTTTCTTTAGAAGCAGTGACACAGTTTCTCAAAGGATAATAGTTAAATTTTGGTCCGAAGACTATAATTGCTCTTAGAACATGTATAAGTGTATATATATTTATATGTGTGTTTGTGCATGTGTGTGTCTATATATTTTTTACTAAAATAAAAAACATTAAATATTTTGATACTTATTTCATTTACATTCAAACTTGCATTTATATCTAACAACTTAACACAATTCACCATCTGTTGAAGATAATGTAATCGAATGATACTCCAAAAAAGTTGTGTTTTTCACATTTTTTTCACTTTTTTTTTTTAATTCAGTCCCCGTAGTGACCGTCAAAAATTGCCAACGCCGACTATATTTCAAGTCGTCATGGCAGGGTACTGGGAAAACTTTTCAATTAGCAATAATCGCGCCTCGGATAAACCTCATTGTCTACGATACTGCCACTGCGCAAAGCTTTTTTTTTCACATTTTTAATAGGACTTGAAACCTAGGACAAGATAAATAAATGATATCCTGTGGTTTCATTCAATGTAATAAATGTCTCAAATGAAAAAATTTAAAGTTAGGCATTATTAAATAGTGATAATAGAATCAAAAATAAGAATTTCATATTTAACTCACCCTTTCTTCTAGAAGAATTAAAGATTGCTTAAGAGCAAATTTTTTCTGGAACTTAATTCTCATTCATTTCTTGGAAAGGAACTGCTACGATCATATTTGTACATATTCTATCTTGGTGTGACTGACTTTATTTATTTACCTTTTAAAAAAAACCATGAAAGCAAGGTAAGAAATCCCCCGTGATCATGAAAATTTCACAAGATTTTGTGGTACCCTTCATTTTCCAGTTTTATGTCTTCCATTGTCTGTTGTCAGATAACTCAGGATTCTAACTGGCAGAAATCAGAACTATCACAAAATCTGATGCCACATGGCAATTACAGGAATTTATCTTAGATCCTAATGCTGATGTTGTGCTCTATATTTTGTTCAAAATCTCTTGGAACATCACCTATTGACACAAAGAAGACTATCACAGACCAATGACAGCATTACTTCACTGGCAAATCTCCTGGAAATCTGTTTTGTTGTTTTTTCCCCCCACGAAGTTACATTTTCTATTTCTAGCCTACTACCTCCTTACTTGTTCTTCTGTTCATTGTAGACAAATGGGCCTTAACTTTTATATGCATGTACATGTATTTACATTATATATATTTAAATACAAACACATATATAATTTATATGAAAATTAGTAATTGAAAACGTCTGTTTTCTCACAGTTGTAAAGCTATGACAGTGTCTTGGAATGATATTAAGTGACCCTTTGGAAAATGAATCTTACAGCTGTTAATTTAGATGACTGGAATCTTAAGTAGATGTTTACATTTTGTTGGAGATGACTTACAGGGCCTTATTTTTACTTTTTTCTTTTGAATCTGGGGTGACAAGATAGGGTTTCCTAATACCATGAATCTGTATAACTCAGGAGACACACTGCTTCCATGAGCATTACAGTCAATTTTTGCAAAGATTTTTCTATAAAGTCACAAAAGGCTAAAATGAACTTTTAAAAACTTTTATTTTTTTAGAACAGTTTTAGATTTATAGAAAAATAGTGAAGATAGTATACACAGAGTTCTCATATATGCCCATTATTAATATACTATGTATAACATATCTTACATTATTATGTTGAATGTTACAATTAATGAACCAACCCGATTTTCTTAGTTTTTATTTAACATCATTTTTCTTTTCAGTTCCCGGATCCAATCCAGGATCCCACATTCCATTTAGTCATCATGTCTCCTTTGGCTACTCTTGGCAGTGTCAGTTTCTCAGACTTTCCTGGTTTTTGATGATCTTGATATTTTTGAGGAGTGCTGGTCCGATATTTTGTAGAATGTCCCTCAATTGGGATTTGTGTGATGTTTTTCTCATTATTAGACTGGGATTGTGGGTTTGGGGGAGGAAGACTACAGAGATAAAGTGCTATTTTCATCACATCATACAAAGAATACCAACTATCAACACAGCTTATCACTGTTGGTGTTGACCTTAATCACCTGGCTGAAGTAGTGCTTGTCTCTGGGTTTTCTGCTGAAGAGTTACCCTCCCCATCCCCCTTTTCCATAGTGTACTCTTTGAAAGGAAGTCACTAAGTGTAGCCCTTACATAAAGAGGGGGGAGTCATGTACCACCTCCTTGAAGGTGAAGCATCTACATAAATGAAAATTCTTCTGCATGGGGGATCTGTAAAATGACCTTTTAAAATATTAAAATGGGCCGGGCGTGGTGGCTCACGCCTGTAATCCTAGCACTCTGGGAAGCCGAGGCGGGTGGATTGCTTGAGCTCAGGAGTTCAAGACCAGCCTGAGCAAGAGCAAGACCCCGTCTCTACTAAAAATAGAAAGAAATTAGCTGGACCAACTAAAAAAATATATATAGAAAAAATTAGCCGGGCATGGTGGTGCATGCCTGTAGTCCCAGCTACTCGGGAGGCTGAGGCAGAAGGATTGTTTGAGCCCAGGAGTCTAAGGTTGCTGTGAGCTAAGCTGATGCTGTGGCACTCTAGCCAGGGCAACAAAGTGAGACTCTGTCTCAGAAAAAAAAAAAAAAAAAAAAATTAAAATGAAATAGCTTAATTCAATTATTTCTTACACTTAGATGTAAATACCTCTTAGGTTTCTTTCCTTCTGAAAATATGATTATCTATATTAATGCATGCTCACTGCAGAATACTTAGAAAATGCAGAAAAGTGTAAAGGAGTAGCAAACAGAACTATTCACAATTCCACCTCTCATAAGCAACCATATCTGGCATTCTGTTGTATTTCCTTCCAGTCTTTTCTATTCTGCATAAAGTAACTATTTTTAAACAGTACTTGCTTGAAATTGTTTCATATGAAATAAAAATACTTTTATCTTTGAACGTGGTAAAGATGATGGATTCATGTAAAAACAGAGATCTTGGTGGTATTTCAGAATATAAACTGCCAACCTGATAATTTCTGAAAACAACATTTTAGACTCTATTTTGCTATTTATTAGAAGCTTGAATGTTTACAAATACAGCATTCACTGTGAGGCCTTTTATTTCTTCTTTCCAATAATAATATTCTAACTTGTTCTTTATTTTATCATTACATGATAACACATTTTAAGTGGCATAAATAAGGTTTGAACAAATATGAAAGGCTAGTTAAAAACTTCAGCAATGATTTAGGCTTCAAATCTCCAACTTCCTTGTCACGTGGTGCGTTTGGACTTATGACAACTTTATTTTTCTTCATGAAAGACTTTATTAATTTTGTAAAGCTGATACATGCTTCTTATTAAAAAAAAGCAATACAGAAAAGTACAAAGTAAAATCCAAAAATTCTTATCACCTAGAAATAACTATTATTAATAACATTATTCCACAAAAATCTTCCTTTGCACATATCCACACAGTTGAATTTACAAAATTCTTATATAATATATACCATACATAGCTACCAAATTTAACAGAAGAAAATGAAGCTGAAGCAAAATGAAGGAATAACCAAACTTTAAATGTTCTTTTGCAACATACATTAGTTCCTATGAGTCCCTTTAAAGTTTTGCGAAAAGATTATGAAAAGCAGTAAGAGGTTGAGGGTCTACATGACTCACTCTTAAAAAGTAACTGAGACAAGAACAGGAGCTACTTTAGTCACTTAGAATCAGCATTTATTTAGATACCAGGACTGTTTGATGGTCAGAGGTATGGTATAATATTAGGCATGTCTTTATTAGTTTTAAGAGATCTTAAAGGACTTTGAATTCAATATTTATTCCATATTTTGCTGTGTATGGCAAAGGCATGGTTTCAGTATTCTAAAAGCTTTGGGATCAGACTGTCTAAATTTGATAACTGCTCTGCCACTTAGTAACAATATGACCCCTAGGTCTCAGTTTCATTTGCAAAAAGCAGGTCAACTGTGTCTTCCTAATGTGATTGTTGAGAGGAATGAGTAAGACAATACATGGAAAGCTCTTATCATAGTGGCTGACACACAGTAAGTGCTCAATAAATGTAAGCTATTATTATTATAGAAGAATAATGGTGAGCATCTGAGCCAATGTATGACATTGAAATCTGTTATTCATAAAATAATCTCTTTCTCTCTCATTCATCTGAGAATAATTTCCTTCCTTGTTAAATCATCTGCATACTCCTAAGGGGGTCTGAGGGTTTAACCAATGGGCATGAGGGCACCAGTGTACTGGACGGGGGAATAATTTCCTGTCTGAGATTCTGTCACCTATGTTTATAAGAATGGCCAGAACACAAAATTCTAGCCTTTTACAGTCCTAATTATATATTATGTACTACCTATAACAGCAACAATCACTATTATGCATGTCACTTACATGGACACACTAACATAACTTTATATCTGTACTTTTAAAACTCCTTTTAAAACTCTCTTTAAAAGCAAACTAATATTAGTGTTTCTAAACACCCAGTATGAAATTCATACTGATTCTTAAGTTTTAATATATTATAAATTTCATGTTTTTAATGTTCTAAAAGCAGTCTAATGTTTCAGTTTAATCTGCAAATTCAATTTTTTTTTTAATAAAAACCTTTATAAAACCAAAGGTAGATTTCATCCCCAACTTTTTGTTTTTGGGACAGAGTCTTGCTCTGTCACCCTGGCTAGAGTGCAGTGGCATCATCATAGCTCACTGCAACCTCAAACTCGTAGACTCAAGTGATTCTCCTGCCTCAGCCTCCCGAGTAGCTGGGACTACAGGTGGCTGCCACTACGCCCAGCTAATTTTTTCTGAGATGGGATCTGGCTCTTGCTCAGGCTGGTCTTAAACTTCTGGCCTCAAACAATCCTCCCACCTCAGCCTCCCAGATTGCTAGTATTATGGGCGTGAGCCACCGCACCTGGCCCCCAACATTATTTTATGATTCCTGGATATGAACTTCAAGTTGATGACTTTTACTTAAAGATGTTCTGAAATCCACTGTACTCTTTGTATCTTCCTCTTTTCTGACAATTAATATATTTATTTTCTTGGATAGTAAAATGCTATTTGGGTCCTCCAGATGTACCTTTACCTTCATTACAAACTCATATTTTCGACCATAGTTGATTTTTTTTAACACTCTGTCCCAAAAAAGAATTTTAAAAGTGAATTTTCTGATGTAGTTTTTTAAAGTTTGGTTTATATCCCAAACTGGATTTTTGTTATTGTTGTTGGAGGCCAGAGGAAGGAATCTTTGATGAAAACTTCTAGCTGCTTCTTTGAGCTGAGGCTAAGCTGTAGTTTTGGTTTTTTTCCAAATGCTTGGGAATTTAGGAATACATATCACCACCAAATATCAGAATATATGACAATTTTCCATTTTGGCTTTGCTATTCTTCTTGCATAGTGAGTACTTTGGCTTTTTTGGAAATCATTACACCATAAATTCTAGCCTAAGCAGTTCAACTGATCTCTAGTTTGGGTGTGAAAGAGGTGATTTGATGTTTTTAAATAATGGTTTAATTTCTTCACCAATGAAGGCAACATGGGGTCTAGGGTAAATTGCACTTGTGTGATTGTGGATTTTAATCCTGACTTATGTTGGGTATTCAATTATTTAATTAAATAATTTTTTGTGCCTTCAAGTCCTCTACTAAAAACTATGTACAATGTAGATGAACTCAGCTTTACTATGTGTAATCTTTACTATGTGTAATGGGTTAAAAAATAGTCAAACAGTAAGATATCACAAACATGTCTAACACAAATCTGAACACAAAATGCAGGAAATATATTCCTGCTATATTCATCTCTGTCTCACTTCCAGAGTGGCTCACAGTACACAAATGTAGCAAGATAAATAAATGTTGAATTGATGATGACATCACCTCAGTTTGCAGTATTCCTATGTCAATAGTATCCTAACAGTATGATACCTGTGAATAAGTATATTTCTGGTTAATGATCTCTAAAAGATGATCTAAATTCTTTGGTTATACTGTAACGTATAAAATATTGCTTTTAATAAACCACTGCCTGGAGTTTGGAAATTGTTTTCTACACAAAGCTTTTGTTGCATTTTTTTGGGAGGGGAGACTATTTTTTTGTAACAGGATTTGACCTGTAACTATTATTGAGAATTTTCTTAGAGAAGTTCAAAGCATTTTACAGGGATCATCTCATTTATCCCTCAAAAGTAAGGCAGAGGCATTATCTCCACTATAGACTGAGAACACTAAAAGGCCAAGATAGGTGGGGTTTTTGTTGCTGTTTTTCTAAGATCAAAAAGTAATTCTAGGGCAAAGCCAGATTCCGGTCTGACCTTGTTACATGATGCTTCTGCAGCACCATAGTACAATGTCGCTGCTTCCCTAGATCTCTCCTTGGCTATGCTAGGTGTTGAATAACTTTCAGAGTTGATTTCTTATTCATTCCTGCTCCCTGAAAATGCGTATTAAGATGTAGATAAATATAAATGGAACCCCTCAATTCCTTCCTATCTGGATTTGGGGTACAGGATAAGCAGATAGGGATAGGCATCTTCTTCCCCTCCTCCAAATCTTACTGCCTAGCCCAGTACTGTCTAATAAAAAAATAGTATGAACCACAAATGCAAGTCACATGTATAATTTAAAATTTTCTAGTAGTTACATTAAAATACATAGTAGTTAGCCCAATACAATATATCCAGAATATTATCACTTCAACATACACTCAATATAAAATTATTAATGATGTATTTTGCATTTTCTTGTATAAATCTTCAAAATCTGGTATTTCTCACTAATAGCATACATACATCAATTTGGACTAGCCACATTTCAAATGCTCAACAGCCACATGTGATTAGGGGGGACCCTGTTGGACAGCACAGGTCTAGACCACAGCAGCTCTCCTTTCAGATTGGTGCCATGTGAATTGAGTGGGTGGTAGTATAGGGAAAGGATCCTGGGTGACCTTGAAGAATCAACTTGCACTTGGGTAGTGACTAATAATAAGTACTAAGCTTTGCCATTTCCTGATACATGACTGTTTTGGGAGTTATGGACTCAGGATCTAGAAGACAGCAACCTCCCCAAATATGTCTCATATACAAGCTCGCTGTCAGGACCGTGGTTCACGCCCTGTGTGAGAACCAGGCCTACAGAAACTGTCAACTTCTAGGGCTGGTTTGAGGGGCCCTGGTATGTGGCCTGTGGAAAAGAGGCATCATGTGAGGAAGAAGAAGGGAATGCTCTGACAGGGGGAAGACCGCCCAACTAGGCGCTTCTTGAGGGCAGGGGCTCCAACGAGACGCTTCAGAAGGCAAAGGGTCCCCTTGTGGCCTTAGGTGGGGCCCTTCAGCCAGCCTCACAACACGATTGAAGAATTAATTCATATGCTTCCACTAAGCGTTCCTAGGGATAGAAGGGTGGTGTCAGCGCCTGGGCCCCGGCCCGCACCCCAAGGTGGCTCCAAGGCCGCAGGTGTGAGGGGCGGGCCCATGGCTCGGCCCGCGCCGCCCCATGTGACCCGGTCCGACATGGTGTCGCCTCCTCCCGGGGCGGCGGCGGCGGTGGCTCGGGCTCGGCTCCGCGTCGGGCCAGCCCCGCGGCCACTTATGGGTAGCCAGGGCCGTTCAGGGACCCCCGGGAACGGCGGGCCCAGTGAGGGCGAGGGCGGAGAGACAAGGAAGCTGCAGGAAGGGAGGGTCGCGAGAGGGAAGCGGAGGAAGGGGAAAGGGAAGGGAAAAGCCGGCGCAGGGCAAAGCGGAAGAGGAAGCGGGGCGGAAGGGAAGCCGGGGCCGCAGAAAGCGAAAGAGGCAGCGGGACAGGGGGCTGAGGCACGAGCGAAGACAGGCCCGGGGAAGGAAGGAGAGGGCGGAAGCGTGGAGGAAGGGGCGAGAGGCGTCGTAAAGGAAGATGAGGGGAGTGCAGGGGGCGGGAAGGAGGCACAAGAAAGAGATGAGGGGAAAGAGGAATGGAGGGTTAGGACTGGGCGGCGGGAAGACGCTAGGCCGGGGAAATCACACGGACGAGGAGGTCAGGCTTGGGGCGGCATCGCGGGGACAGGGGCGGCCATGGCGGCGGCGGCTGAGGAGGAGTCGGCGGCTCGGGAGCCGGCCGCTCGCCCGGCCGCTGGGCCCGCGCTGTGGCGCCTGCCGGAGGAGCTGCTGCTGCTCATCTGCTCCTACCTGGACATGCGGGCCCTCGGCCGCCTGGCCCAGGTGTGCCGCTGGCTGCGGCGCTTCACCAGCTGTGACCTGCTCTGGCGCCGGATAGCCCGGGCCTCGCTCAACTCCGGCTTCACGCGGCTCGGCACCGACCTGTAAGCGCCCGCTCGCCCGCCCGCTCCCCGCCCCGGGCCGGCCTGCGTCGCGGGAAAGGGCCGGGCGCCGCGGCCTGGTCGGCCCGGGGTCGTGTCGCACTACGAATTCCGAGGCCTACACCTGGCCTCCGCCAAGAGCGCTTCCCGAGCACCTTCGGGGATCCCATTGCCTCTGCTCTTCAAGGCCTCCATCTGAGGAAGCCTCACAAGAGCATCCCTCAGTCAGCACCCTCCCCAGTGGGCGGCTCCTCACAATTAGCCATCTTAAGCACTCCCTTCAGCTTTTAATTGTGTCTTTGCAGACGTTTGAGTGCCCTGGTTCTTTAGCCGCTGAGGAGCCAGGCTGTCTGTGCTTCCTTCATGCTTTGGGACGACTCCTCCAGTCCAGGTGTAGGACCCAGGTTCACTAAGTGGTCTCTCAGAATGTTTTTGTGGACATGTATCCTCCCCATCCTCTTCTACAGGTTGTCAAATTTCAGGGCTCAGATAAAATCAAATGTGGAGAAAAGGGCTCAGACCCTAAATGAAGGCCCTTAGTCCCAGTGTCAGATATAGTTTATGACTCGATACAGGCAGAACGACACAAAAAAACGGTGCCTGCTTGAGGCAGGAGGCTGGATTAGGCAGGAGGCTGTGTACAAGGGGTGGTATTGCAATTTGGCCTGTTTTTGGTAGGGTCTGAGACCTGTGAAGGAAAATCTTTCCTGAACCACTTAAGCAGTTAAATAGGGGGAAATATGTATGGAATTGGGGGAGTAAAAGCTTGCAGATTTCACCCTACTCCACCCAATTGTTTTTTTTTTTTTAAAGGTAGTTCAAATACAATGTAAGAACATTAAAGAAAGTTTTTTAAAACAAAAAGCCATAATACACCTCTAGACGACTATTTTCATTTTTAAAAACTTTCAGGAGCACACTTTTCCCCCTTCATAGTTGCTGCCCTACTGATCTTAACAGAATAGATGCACAATAAATATTCATGGGCTGTACCATAATGCGACTAAAAACATCCCTCTAATATTAAACTTTCATGTTGGGTTCAGCTTTTTGCTATTATAGATAACAATTAAATGAATAATTTAATGCATTTTTGGGTAAGAGCTTTATGGAGATATAAGTCACATACCATACTGTATGTATTTCTTGAATTAGTTCCTTAGGATAAAATCTCAAAATGACATTATTGGATCAATGGTTATGGTTTGGAAAGGTGTTGTACCAAGTAATAGTGGCACCAGCAAAGGATGATTGAACAAATTTTGTGTGAGAATTAAAAAATTCTTTGCTTCTTTAGTGGGCATATAATGGTATTTCAAAGTTGTGTTATTTTGCATCTTTTTTTTACCATAGGCCACGATAAATATTTTCCCATGTGTTTGTTTCACCTGTGAGATTGTCTCTTCCTACTCTTTGCCCATCTATTATCGGGGTCTTGATGTTTTTCTTATAAATTTGGAATCCTTGTGGGTCATAGATGTTAGACCCTAGTTTGTCATCTTTGATGCACATATTTTTCTCAGTTCTCTTTGCTTTACTGTTTTTATCCTATAGAAGTTTTACACTTTAATCTATTAGAATCTGCCCATATTTTGTGATTTTTTTTTCCCCAAAGCTGAGGAATTTGTAATTCTTCCACAGATCTGATAAATCCCTTCTGTTTCCCACTTGTTTTCTTATAATTTGGTTTTTTAATAGTTAACACTTTCATCAATATCACTTTTGTTTTGGTGCAAGAGGTGAATTCAACTTATCATTTTTTCCCCCTTAACGGCTATCTAGTTATCACTACAACTTTGGTAAATAATTTTTCTTTCCCTTTGTTTTGGGAAGCTTACTTTGCCATATATTAAGTTGGTATATATACATATATTGGATCTATATCTGAACTCTCCATTTTGTTCCACTGATATATTTCTCCATTCCCATACTATTTTAAATATTGTTGCTTTTTGATAGAGTCTAGTATCTTTTAGGGTAAGATTAACCCTATTGGATTTATGTGTGTGTGTCATGTCTACATTTCTGAGCTCCCCACCAAAAACCATTCTGTGCCCGTCCGAGGACTTTTGTGGTTTTCATTATAAAGTTCTCACATATCTGTTGCACTAACTCCTAGGTATTTCTTATTATGTTATGCATTTCATTTTTATCGCAAATGCCATCTCTTTCAGTATGTTTTCTGGCTGCGTATTACTGGTGTATACAATTGCTATAATCTTTTGTAAATTTTGAACTTGATCAGTTTGCTTAACTCTTTATTAATTCTAGTATGATTTTGTTGATGATAATGATTCCTTGGGACTTTGGGCTTACGGTCTTGTCATCTGCAAAAATAGAATTTTTTTTCTTTCTTACAAGAATAATCTCTCAAAGCATATTACCAGTTGACCTATAAGAGAAATTGGCTAAAATGACTGGAACCCAAGTCAGCCAAGGCAAAGTTTGGCTTCTTTCTCTTTGCATAGAGATTGAATGAATGAATGAAAGAATTGATGTTTCTTTTTGTTTCCTTTTTAAATGCTCTAAAAGACAGCTAGTGGGAATGAGTTCTGTAGCAATAATAACAACAAAATGAAAATGAGTTTATAGTGTAAAATGCTTTGAGACTGCCAAATGAAATTATGGCTTTATTATTTATTAGACACGTGTGTTTTGATTTCTCGCCTGTGTCCGGGTGTGTCTGGGTGAGGTATCCCCAGCCTTCTAGGGAAGTTGTTTTACCATAGCACTTGATAAAGAGCAGGGTCACTGCTCAGGTTTTCTGGGTTGAAGGGAGAAGTTATGTGTGTTACAGCAGGTGGAGAGAGTGTTTACCAATGTGGTCTGTTTCTGGACAGCTGCAGAGACTTAATAAGCCACTAAGAGAGGTGGTTGTCATCCCTGGAGGGAGAAGTCATGCACCCCAGTCCTGTTAAGGCATCAGGGAGCCTGGGCCCGAAGTACAGCAAGAGTATGGCTGCTTGGAGGGTAGCAGAGTTATTGTTCATGGTTTGGGCTAATTAACTGCAGACTGGATAAGCAACGTAAGTTGTTTTAAGCACTACACAAAACTTGATTTTATCAGAAGCCACATAACCTCACTGGCCCTGAGTTTTATTATCTATAAAGAACGGGAATAACATTGCCCAGTAAAATGAGACTCAAACGTAGAGTGCTAGCTAGCACAGTGTTCAGCACATGATTACCACTCAATAAATCGTTGTAAAATGGAACTTTTTAATTGCTTGGCTTCTCCTCTAGCCAGTGTGTATATAGCAAAAAAAAAAAAAAAAAATTGAGGATGGCTTGACTCAGACGTGCTGCCTAAAGACAGAAGGGGGGAAAAAAAAGACTTCTCTTTTTCTTTCTCTCTCTCTCTCTTATCCTCTTGCCCTCTCCCTCTCCCCCTCTCCTCTTAGTTTCTCTCACCTGTCCTGAATGTTTTTGGAAACATGACAGCAGAACCTGTGGGCTTAGGGCCTGTGCTCCCTGCTGAAGAGCCTCTTGATTTTCAGAAACACAAACTGCTAAGGTTTACTGACCTTCCGGCCTAGGGCAAGCCCCTTCAGTTTGCCCGTTCCTAAGTGATCATAGCTTTGTTGAGTAAGATGAACTGCTTCGGTTCCTTCTGATTTGCTAATGGTCTTATACTTGTGCTTGAAGGCATTTTGGCCACTTTAAAACCACAAACAAATAATTTGCTTCCCTTTAGGCCTCTTGCCCAGTGAACACTAGTAGGTATCCTGAGCAGTTTTTTTTAAAGAGGACACAAAAATATTAACAGTTTGAGTCAGTCATCTGATTTAAAATAAGTTTTGTTCGAAGGTTTTATGAAGCCTGATGGAATGGTAATATCTTGATTATAACAGTAAAAGTCAAGGAACTGTTTCATACGCCAATCTTTTAAATTTTCCCTAAAGAGTAGGGAGGAAAACTAACCTAGTTTAGTTTACAAGAACTTAAAACAGTGAAATTGAGCTGTCAGTTTATAATCTAAGCTTCATGCAAGAAGTAGACAGTATGATGAGGGAAGAACAGAGATTCTGTCTGCAAATTCTGATACTGAAAATAAACAAGAGCAAAGAATGGAAAGAAAAAAGTACCTCTGCATGTAAACCTATTTTAAAAAAAATATTTTTGCCAGTCTTATGTTAAAGCTTACTTGCTCTCCTTCCTCCCAAATTAAATGCTACATATTTTCAAACAGGAATTTTATTTTAAATATCCTTTGAGTAGTACCTGGGTGCTCTCTTGCATATATGCCTGTGATAGATTTGCCTAGAATTAACAATAGGTGTTTAGGCAGTGAGGCTCCTGAGGTGTTTGCCCTGGCATGTACATTCATTCCTCTGGCGGGTCCTGTAGCCTTGGAGCTCTTTGAGGCTGGGGGACTAGGGTATCTATTTCAGTGATGATTAACGTTCAGAGTGGTGAGATAGACACAGATAAGCAGAGTGTGTTTGTTTGTTTTAAAATGATTGCGCTTAAGAGCATTTTTTTTTGGCCCAGAAAGCATAAAGTTTCCTTTCCTAACTGAATGGAGAAGGCATTGCAGACTGGTTACATTTAAGGCCTAAACTTATTTTCAGAAGACAGTTAGCAACTCCAAGCAGCTTAGGCTTTCTTCTTTACCTTTCTGCCTTAGTTAGGGAGGAGAGTCACTTACTCGTTTTCCAGTTCCTTAAAAAGTTTTGTATGTGGATGTATTTAATGTCTTTAGCTGTTTTGGGAAGGCCTTATTTTTAATGGTTTCCGTGAATTATTAAAAGTATAATTTAGTTTACAGGCTCATAATAAATAAAACAATACACTTATGGAAGCAGGAAATGGTCTAGTGCAGTCACTACCTGCAAATGCAAACTGGAAGAATGCAAGAGGCATTCTCTTCTAAGACCATGAGGATTATAGAAGCTGCTTATGTCCTTCTTAGTCTTGTAAAACTTGAATGAATGGTAGGGGATGAATTTTCTAGCTGTCAAGGCAGAAACATGGAGAAACCCAAAGTTTTCATGATCCACAAGATGAGCAGTCTGTAGTGTGAATTCATACTGGAATGAGATCTCTGAAAATATTTCAATACTATATATACTTTCAATTTTTTGTGTCTAGAACCTTGACCGTGGGTAAAGATTGGGCTTAAGCTGCTAAAATACAATTGACAGTAAGGTCACTGAGAAAACATACAGATTTTTAAAAACAATTATATTTGAGTGTTTAACATAGAAAAGAATTACCTTCATGTGATAACCTTAGCTCTGGGTTGACTTTCGCATTGGATTAGTTTCTGGTATTGACCTACAACCATGAAACGGAGAAATTCAGGTAGATTCTTCTTGAAGCCAGGCTCCAATAAATTTTGAGAATTAAGATGAGATCAAATGTTTGAAAAAAGGGGGAGAAAATCAGGTTTTGAATTTTCAGTGAAAATTGGTGTGCCGACTCCCTCCCTTGATCTATAGAAACTGATTTTTGCTAAGCTTATGCCAGGTGTGTCAACCATCAGATGAGGCTCAGAATCCAAAGATTTGGTTTACTCTTGAATATCCTTTCTGTTCAGCAGTCTTGCTCAGATTTGAATGGATTCAGGTGGAACTCCAATTGTAATCAAAAGAAGCAAGATGGTTGTGCTAATTAAGAATATGTTTATGAATCCTGAATTGTGACTACTTGAGCCATATCCAAAACTGAGTATAATACTATTTGGAGAAAGTCTCATTTACCTCTTGTTAGAGGTTTGGCTGCCTTGTCTCAACTTTGAGTCAATTCTTCATTTTATCCAACCTGTTCACATTGCCCTCCCTGGAAGTCTAGGCCACCCAATGGGCCCCTTGCCTGCCCCTCTTTAGCCCACAATTAATTGCCAACACATTCTTTCTTTTTCCCCTTCTTTTTTGGTATTTGACATGAGCTCAAATTGCTGAGAAAGGTGACAACTGTGAAATGAAGACAGGGCTTGGAGACACCTTAAAAAATACATGCGAAGGCCACTAAATGACAAGAGCAGACTGCCAGGCTCTTTCAAAACATCACCATGTCTGTTGACTTTCCATTCCTTGTCCACAGCACAAAATTGGAGGTCAAAGAATCATAGGAGTTAGAGATGGAAAAGACATTTGGGGTCAGCCAGTTCATTGCTCCGCCTTCCCCTGCCCCTGATTCCAAATCATTCCTTACATTATATTTTCTCTCCTAGCTCTTGTACAGTTTTCACGGTCTTCACTCAACCCCGGCTGTCACCTTTGGGGAATGACGCTGGAGGTTCTGTCCAGTTTCTCCTCAGCAAAGAGAGATGTTGCCTCTGCCCCCAGTTGACATTCGTGAACTTCTTTGTTGGTGGTCTCAGCTGAGAGACTGAAGGCTAACTGGATGACTCTCTGTTGCCTGGTGATGGGGCTTTTCTAGACAGAATAGAAGAGCCTTTAGTATATGGTGATATTGGGCAAAGGATAAAGGGCTGCGGTACAAGGTAGCCATTGTTGAATTTGTTCCTAAACTTTTGTTTTTCAAGTATCTTGATCTGGAAGGGAATTTGTGTGTGTATGAGGTATGTGGTATTGGGACAGGTGGGAAGAGGCAGGAAATAACATTGAGTAGGAGTTTGATAAGAGCCCTAACTTGGAGCCTGGTGGATTAAACAAACAAACAGACAAATAAGAAATACTAGTCCTGTGAAGCAGTATAGGGTTGTTTTAAGCATTATGTGTTAGGGAAGAAATAGAGTGGTGGCTTACTGTACAGAGCTTCAGCTTAGAGTCAAATCGAGGGGAACAGATGGGCTGGAGGCAAGTATTTTGGACTAGGGGACACTTGCCTTTGTGGTCTCCCTTTGCTTTAAGAAAGTAGACAAAAGTATTATGCTCACTGGCTTGGAAGGGGGAACGGTCATTTTTAGAGGCAGCTTTGTAGGGATACCCCCAGCTCCCCCCTCTTGTTCTAGCAGCTGTTGGGAGCAGTCCGAAGGGGGTATTATATTTCTTCTGGTAACTCTGCCAAGAATGAGAGGAAATCCATAATCTGTGGGGTTTTTTTGAGGGGGGATGAGGATGGGGTGGCAGGTGATGGGACAGGGAAATTAAATTGTTTTATAGTAAATATGTTGAGATGCTTTTCCTGGAAAGCTGTTTCACTGAAAGGAATGATATTTCCCCTGCTCACTAACTCTGTAATGAGTTCCTTCTCTTTAGAGAAAGGGAAATAGTCATTGAGTACTTCTTTTTCTTTCCTTCCTGTGGTTCCTGCTTTGACCTCCCATGTTTCTTTCAATTTTCCTTTAGAAAGTCCATATTGAAAGGGTGAATCAAGATTAAGATATGGGTGGTGTGTGTGCTTAAGAGAGGACTCCCTCCAAAAGTGAGTTGCTAAAGGAGAACTTCTCACTCATCCCTTATCTTGGATACAGTTTGACTTTATTGTACTGACCTAGAAACTGGAGATGTAAAAACTTTCTGGGTGGTGTCTGGTTCATATTCTCTCCATCCCTTCATCCAGAATGGGAGGGCACCAGGGATTTTGAAGTCTGGCCACTTGGGTTGAGAACCAGTTTTGGTGATTAATAACGAACACTAGATTAAAAACAATAAAAAACAACTCTAGGAAGCAGAGTAGTGTAATTATTTCTCACATTTCAGTTGGGGAGTCCAGGGAAAAGTCATTTTAAAGGTATGAAAACAAAGTTTACCTCTTTGTCTGCTAGTACCTAATTCATGACTCACTTAGAGGAAGTCCTGTTCACAAAAAAAATGGTGGCATCTTTCTTGCTGTTGTTTATTTTTGGAAAGTGCTAGATCAGCCTTTCTAAAAGTGGTATTGTGGGATTCTTGAAAAACGAATTATGTAATCAAATGAGTGTGGGAAATGCAGTGTACCACATCCCCTCTCTTGGGGATTGCAATGTCCATTGGTAAATTAAAGGCACTGAGAAGTCCTGTGATAGAGGGACCTGTTTAATTTTGTTTTAGCTAGCATTGTCCAAATGTTTTGATCATAAAATTCTTTTTTACCCTGCTTAATATCTTATAACGTCTTCTAGAACACACATACTGCTAAGTGCTCTGCAAATACAGAACCTGACCAATGGCAGGAGGAAAAGGATGTGAACATGGCAAACTCAAAATCCTAAGCTCATGCATGTAAAGGATGAGGGTTATGCTCAGTGCTTCCGAAACTGCTTTGGACAGCACTGATGTGGGTGCCATATTAAGATACTTTATCTGTAGCTGGGCATAGTGGCATGCGCCTGTAGTCCCAGCTACTCAGGAGGCTGAGGCGGGAGGATGGCTTGAGCCCAGCAGTTTGAGGTTGCAGTGAGCTATGATGACGTCACTGCACTCTACCTGGGACCAAAAAAAAAAAAAAAGATGCTGTATCTGCTCAGATTCCTTTCAGGACCCTCTCTAACATCAGAATTTGGAGACTTTGGTTGAATTCTTAAAGATGTGGTAAGTTATACATTTTTAGGAAGGGCCTTTGGAGCTACAGGTTGACAATGTGACTTGCCAAAGGGAGAAACATACTGTTCAGAACTCTTGTTTAAGCAGTTCCTAAGCAATATCTATCAAAATACCTATCATGCTAGCACCACAGTTCTCTCTTTTTGTGTCAAAGACATACTTTTGTATGCTGTTAGAATTTTTGATAGTACATTAAAAGATTAAAGGCAGGATGTCCTTTTTTTAAAGAAAGCAAGTTTCAGAAAATTGAAAAACTTGTCCATGGTTATTTACACTATTTACTTGTTCACTCTCTGGTGTGTTATTATTTGAATAGAACTGTTTACTGCCCTGGCTTTGTTTGCTTATATCCTTTGAGGTAAAGTTTATACATGTTCCTCTGAACATGTAATCTTCCTCTTATTTGTAGTAAGTTATATCATGGGCTACACTATGGCTTAGTGTCAGAAATCCTTATAAAAGTATGGATCATTAGTTGGACAATAAATTCTATAAATTGTTAAAATTTGATGGGGCACTTATTCTGCTGTACTGCTTATCTGCAGAATGTTGGTTGAGAGCCACTTTTAGAAGCACTGAGAGGTTTAAGACTTGATCCTTTGGAATTTATGACTATATTGGACAAACCAGATGTATAGCTGTGAAAAGCTAGGTTTTGCAATGCCTAGGTTTGTGATAGGTTCAGTCTAAGAGTTCAGATGACGTGGAGAGGAATGTTTGGAGGAGTCAAGGAAGTAGAGGCTTTACCTGGATCTTAAAGAACAGGTGAATTTGACTAGTCCCCAGAAGAGGGGAACAAGCATTAGTCAGGGACAAAGGTAGGCTGGTGTTGGCAGCAAAGGTGAAGGAATGGGTATACGAGTAGAAGTAGAAGAGACAGGCTTGGCTCTCTCCAGTTGCATAGTGTATATAGTGTGGAGCATGGAAGGTGAAGTTGAATGGGTAAAGTGGGTTGACAATCGGGGGCCTTTCAAGGGAGGCGTGGATCAGCTTGGGCAGCTCCATGCGGTTTGCGCATGGTCCTGTCCTCATGCTGGCATGTTTCCTACAAGCTCACTTCATCCTGAATGTTTATTCCCTGTTCCCTGGCCAGAAGGGTAAGCAATTTGACATGTTGTAATGATTTTTCATTGATTTTTTTTTTTTGAACCTTAATTATAGAACTCTGCCGCTGAGGCTATTGAAGGATTCAGTCTAATCCAAGTATTAATGAAGAGATATAAGTTTCTTATCTTGGGCTGCTTAAATACTTGTACACGAAAGCCAAATTCTTAGTATTGGTGGAAGAACTGGTAGATACAGGTAATATGGGGGAAAATCTGCTTTCTGAAGAGGAAGAAGATCAAAGAAATAAAAAGACAGTGTTAATTTAAAATTCCAAGCCCCCAGCATCATTTGGCATAGTCCTGTCCCTCACTTCTTGGCCCAGTGCCCCTTGTTCTGTACCTGTGGACGAACACCTTCCTTCTCTGAGTTTCCAGGTCAGCAGGATGTTATGCTTATGGAAATCATTCCAGCCACGCAGTTAGACAGCACTGGTGGCCTTGAGGTGAATCGGGCTTGGAGGTGGGGCAGAGAGGGGAATTGATCTGTGTTCCAGGAGTTTTCTGATTTTAGAGATCACACAGATTTCGGACCTCTCTGATATACCTACACTTCCACTTCCTTCCCCCCAGCCATTTTTCAGACTAGGTTTATTTATTTGCTTGTGGTTCTGAGGTGTGAGCAAGAAGAGGGGAACTGAAAGGGCATTGTAGATAACTGCCTAGATTAATTTCTGTGCCTCTGGACTCACTTGCCAAGATTTTAAGGGGCCAGATAGCTTACTGTGGGTGCATGTTGTCTTGTTTTTGTTTAAAATAGGTCATGCGCCCAGGAATGCAAACTCTAATGGTTACTAAGTGCCGGAAAGCTGAGAGGGAGGGGGCCAAGTGGAAAACTGAGCCTGAGGCAAGAGAATGAGGGCTGGGAAAATGGCAGTTCAGCCAGGCCCACGGGCCAGGTTAGAGATTCCTCCACGTATTAACAATCATGGAGAGATTTATTGACAGGGCACTTATCATTTTTTTTGCGGGGAGCACCCTCACTTTACATCAGTAACCACGCGGGAGAAATGGCCGGCCATAGGCCATTTCAAGAGTGGGAGCAAAGGTCCTTATCAGATTCCAAGGGGCACCTGCTCCTGTCTTCTCAGGTACTTTTCTTCTCCTGCCTTGTTCTACCGATCCCTCTTGAGTGGACAGTGACAGGTCCCTACAGAAAGGGAGGGATACTTGTTTTTAAAAATTCCTTTTGATTTTTCAGGTGTTGAAGCCAATAAAATAAAGATACCCTTTGGCCACCAGCTAGGGAAACTGTAACCATCAAAGACGATTGGACAAAGGGGATGAAAATGCTAAATTGTTAAGTTTCTTTTAACAAAGTGGTGCTTTCTCAAGTCAAAGCCAAATGGAATAGTTTTTTAAAAAGTTGAAATTGGTTTGAAGGACCACAGCCAAGTATTTCGATTATGGTGCTCACCTTGGGAGGGGATGCCTGCACCTGCTGTTTAGTAGCAGCTTCTAAAGTTCAACTTTGAAAGTTTCTTGCTGCTGTGATCAAGCCCTCAGGGGAGTGCTTTGACCCTTAGTAAGGTGTCACCAAGTGGCAGTTAAGTGACCAGGGAGATGAGAGAAATGTTGTCCTTATCCCAGTTCAGGAAATATGTTGGTTCTTTTCCCCTTGTTTTCTTCCTGCTGTGATTCAGAATATTCCATTTTTAGTTTCACTTCGACCCAATTAATTTTAGACCTAACTCAAGAGGAGGGGTGTAACTACAAATGATCTCTTCTTTTATGTTTGGGAGAGATTTGTAGATAAGAGTTTACAGGGGAGTCTATTTTTTTTTTCATTTAGAGTTCAGTTCTTTTGGTTTATCAAAAGAACTGTTAACAATCTTTTACTGTCTTCAGTTTTTTATCCATCTGGTAGTGTAGGTTGCTCGCTAGTAATGTGAAACCAGGGACCACATTCACTGAATGGAAGAATTCAGTAAAAGACTTTAGCCTTAACATGTGCATACCCAAATCCTAATCATTCAGCCTGAAAGATAGCAAATGTTTGATATTAAAGGAACAATTTCTAGTAGTTATAACTAAACTAATTAGAAGAAAAATAAATGATTGTTAGATTAGTATTAGTGATGATACCATTAATGGATAATAACTAGTACACATACTTATATTTATGTAAAAATAAGTAACCTTTTTGTAGTGATGTATAACTTACACTGTACTTTGTTTTAGATGTAATCTTTAAAACACCACAGTTGTGTGAAATATTATCCTGACTTCACAGGTGAAGAAATGGACAATTAGAAAAGTTAGTTACCTGGGGTATACAATTAGTAAGAGGCAGGACTGAGATATGGATCCCAGTTTGCTCAGTCTGCCTTCTGTGCTTTTTGTATAATTTTATACATTACTGCTATTTAGTTAAAGGCAAATAGAAAGGCATAACTATCAACAATTATGTGATATATTTTTAAAAATTGCTCACTTTGTAAAGCATCATCTGTGTGTATCTTCTGACGTGTTATTTATGAAGACATAATTTTGTGTAGTATCTTCCCACCTCTACCTTTATAAATTTGACTTAGTTTTAAAATTACCGTTATTCGCTATAGTTGTTTAGAAAATCTTTTGCTGTCCTCACTCACATTTGTCATTTCTAATGGCAGTACATTCCATTTTGTTAGTATACCATTCTCCTCCACTGACAGACATTTGGACTATTTCCAGATTTTAGCTCTAATATATATACCTGCAGCTATAAATATCTTTATAAAAATATTTTTTCTTTTGAATTATTTCTTTGTGAAATAGGGCTCAAAGTGGGAATGCTAGATCCGAAGCTATCACTTAATGACTTTTATCTTAACAGCTGGAATTCCTTTCTGAAAGACTCTGCCAGTTAAATGTGCTACAAGCAATATGTAACCAAACCCAAACCCTCTGTCAAACTGAAAGCTAATGTTGGGTTTTTCCACTTAATAGGTGTGAGGTGGTACTTTAAAAATTGTTTTAAAGGTGCATGTCTGTAACCTATTATTGTGGGATATTTCCCCCAGTGTTTTGTTTATCTGTTTGTTTGTTTGTTTTGAGATGAGATCTCTCTCTGTTGCTACCAGCTATAGAGTGCAAGGGTGTCATCATAGCTCACTGCAACCTCAAACTCCTGGGCTCAAGTGATCCTCCTGCTTTAGCCTCCCCAGTAGCTGGGACTACCGATGTGCGCCACCACACCTAGCTAATTTTTCTATTTTTGGTAGAGACAGGGTCTTGTTCTTTCTCAGGCTGGTCTCCAACTCCTGACCTCAAGTAGTCCTTCCACTTTGGTGTCCCAAAGTGCTGGGATTACAGGTGTGAGCCAGCTCGCTGGGCCTCCCCAGTGTTTTACTGTGTGAACACTGTGTGTCAATACCCTGTCAATGGTGTTTTCTTGATAGATTTTTATCAGCTCCCTAAAAGTTTTAGAGATAAAACTTGTATCTGTAGTGTTAATTGTTCATTTTCCCCTACTCTATTGCTTTCATTTTATTTTCTTTTTTTCCGCTATGCAGTATTTCAAATGTAATGGGATCAAACTAGAATACTTTATAATTGATATGTTTCTATTTTTATAATCTGGAAATGATCTCTGCTCTTCATTGGTATATGTATATGTTTAGTTTCTTCTAGTTAAACTATTTTAAGTTCGCTCTTTGATATTTTGGGAATTTATTATATTTTGGTATGAGATAGCCTAAGTTTTTTTGCTCTATTGATACCCAGTTTTATCAACATTTATTATTATTATTTTAATAAGTATTTTTCTCTTTACCAAAATATTACATGTAGAAAAATTGGAAAATACATAAAAGCACAAAAAAGAAAATCGAGACACCCAAAGTTGGCTACCCATATTTAACTATGGATGTTTTTATTTTATCCTTCCAGTGTTCTTTCTAGGCATGTATATTCTTTTTTCCTCTCTCTCTTCCTTCTAATAAAGCCAGGAACATGCTATACAAACTCAATAGCACTAATTAATTGGTAATTTCTTTCCTTAGTTTAAAATTCTACTGTTTGTTATATGTTAAATTCATATTAGTTTGGATCATTTCTTGCTTTCTTTTTCAAAATCAGATAAAAAAAATTATTTCCAGTGTCTTCTAATTGAACAGAACTAGGAATATAGGAAGTATAATTGCTTTATCAATAAACATTGATATGCATAAGGCATTGGGTAAATGAAAGCAGTGCCTAGCACATTGTAAGCACCATATTAAATGTTGGTTAAATAAATAACATTTGGAATCATAATCCGGAGAGATTATAACATTCTATATCTTTTTTTTCCCCCTGTTATCTAGGCTGGAGTGCAGTGGCACAATCATAGCTCACTGTAGCCTTGATCCTGGGCTCAAGCAATCTTCCCACCTCAGCCTCCAGAATAGCTGGGATTTTAGGTGGCACCACCACGTCTGGGTAATTTAAAAAAATTTTTTTAGAGACAGAGTCTCACTGTATTGCCCAGGCTGGTCCCAAACTCCTGATCTCAAGTGATCCTCCTGCCTCAGCCTCCCAAGTAGGTGGGATTACAGGCATGAATCACCATGCCTGGCTTCTATATCATTTTTAAATAGTATTCATTTTAAATTCTACTTAGTATGTTGAAAAGATTTTCAGTAGTAGGGTTTGAAATAGTATATGTTTTAAGTTAACCTTCTTCTAGCCAGAAAATTATAGCAGGAAAACCTTTCCTAAACATTCACACCCTTTGAAGTGCTTCAAAAGATTGACATGAAATCATGGATACAAAAATTTTAAATGTCTACATGGATAAAATACTATAAACAAGTGAAAAGAAAATGATAAATTGGAAAATAATTTACAACACATTATTTGAAGAGCCTTTACAAACTCACAAGAGAAAGACCATGATCCTAATAGGAAGTTGGGACAAAAGGCATGAACAAGCATTTCTCAGAAGAAATACTAATGGCTTTTAAACATATGACCATATGTTCAATCTTATTTATAATTTTGAAAAATATATATTTAGACAATAGTGAGGAAGCATTTTTTACTTCTTGGACTTGCAAAGATAAAAAGAATTTAAAAGGCCGGGCGCGGTGGCTCACGCCTGTAATCCTAGCTCTCTGGAAGGCGAGGCGGGCAGATTGTTTGAGCTCAGGAGTTCGAAACCAGCCTGAGCAAGAGCGAGACTCCGTCTCTACTAAAAAAATTAGAAAGAAATTAATTGGACAACTAAAAATATATATAAAAAAAAAAATTAGCCGGGCATGGTGGCGCATGCCTGTAGTCCCAGGTACTCGGGAGGCTGAGGCAGGAGGATCACTTGACTCCAGGAGTTTGAGGTTGCTGTGAGATAGGCTGACGCCACGGCACTCTAGCCCGGGCAACACAGTGAGACTCTGTCAAAAAAAAAAAAAAAAAAAAGAAAAGAAAAATTAAAATGTATGAAGATCATGAAAAATAAGGAAATAATGAGAAATTGACATGATGACTAAATATAATGTAGTATCTAGGATTGGATCCTAGAACAAAAAAAGACATTAGTGGAGAAATTGGTGAATTCTGAATAAAATCTGGAGTTTGTTAATGTACCAGTGTTAATTTCTTAGTTTTGACAAATGTACCATGATTATGGTATGAGATGTTAATATTAGGAGAAGTTGAATAAAGGATATATGGAAACTCTCTGTACAATATTTATAACTTTTCTGAAAATCTAAAATTATTCCAGAATTTTAAAAAATGTTTATTAAGAAAAAAAGGAAAATCAAAGATACTAAAAAATAAACACCCTAATATGCTATTGGAAATGAAAGTTGGTATATCCTCTTTTGAATGACAATCTGGCAGTATCTATCAAAAAAGGTACAATTTTTTTGACCTATTCAGTATCATTTCTAATTTTTTCTACACACATATAAATAGAGGTTCAAAGGTATTTATGGCAGCATTGTTTATAATGGCAAAAGTGTGGAAACTGCTTACATGTCAATCAGTAGATGACGGATTAAATTACGATAGAGTCACACAATGGAATTCTATGCAGCTGTTAAAGAGAATGAGATGGATTAAATGTATTGCTATGGAATAATTCCCACGGTATATTGTTAAGAGAAGAAAGCAATGAGTAGAATAGTATACTACTATTTTTTTAAATTAAAAGGGATATGGTTAGAAATACACACACAAATGCTACTATATGTGCATCTATAGCATCTTGGCCAGGGGTTAGGAGAATGACTCACATTTTCATTGTTGACTTATCATACTATCTGTGTTCTTTTTTTTTTAATCCTGTGCATATATTACTTTATTAATCAAAAATAATTGTACATTAAGTGAAATAAGGCCAGGAGGTAGAGTATTATTTATCTAGAAATCGATGTGGTATCTTCTCTCTCTGCCTGCCAAAATCATCCTTTCTAACCTGTGTCTGTCAGAATCTTGAAAGTGAGACTTGCTGGCATTTTGTAAAGGTTGGTAAATATGAAGGTGTAAGTAGAGGCCGGAAGAAATGTGTGTCTCTCTCCTTGGCCAGTGAGTTTCTAAGTAGACATAGCAGTTATCATTCTGTGTCCCAAGTAGCATATCTTTTATTGAGTAGTGGAGGAAGCCAATAGAGGGTAGATGTTGGGGCCTGAAATGGAATTTTCAAATTCTTGCTCATGATTTCCAAATTCGGTCCAAAGGTATACTCTTTGAGGAGATTTGAGCTCCTCTCCCTTTCCTCTACCAACCTGCCCCTGAACTATGCAATTCCTACTGCTAGTGTACCCTTATCTCTTACTGCTGTTATCTTCCTCATCCAGAAAGTACTAATGATGCTCCCCTAACAATATTTTTTTTAAATGAACAATTTAAAACATAGAAAAGTTGAATGAATTGTACCATGAATGCTCATATGCTCACCACCTACCTAGATTTCACAGTTAACATTCGGCTATATTTCCTTATGCATTTCAAAATAAGTTACAGATACCAGTATACTTTACCCCTAAACACTTCAGCATGCATGCATATCGTTGACTAGAGTACATTAGTTTACAGTTTTTTTTTTTTTAAGAAAAACATATAGGGCTAGGCATGGTAGCTCATGCCTGTAATCCCAGAACTTTGGGAGGCCTAGGGAGTACAATCACTTGGGGCCACAAGTTCGAGACCAGCCAGGGCATCATAATGAAATTCCATCTCTATAGGTGTGTGCCTGCAGTCCTAGCTACTCGTGAGGTTGAGGTGGGAGGATCGCTTGAGCCTGGGAGTTAGAGGTTGCAGGGAGCTGTGATTGTGTCATTGCACTCCAGCCTGGGTGACAGAGTGAGACCCTGTCTCAAGAAAAAAAAAAAGAAAAAAGAAAAATGTATAATATATACAGTGAATTTATATTTGAGTGAAGTGCTCAGATCTTAAGTGTATCATTTGATGCATTTTTGACAAATGCGTGCATGCTTGTGTAACCCGACCCCCTTTAAGATTTAGGTACAGAATATCACCCCAGAAGGTTTCTACATGTTCCTTCCCAGTCAATCCCCATCCCCACCCTGGTGGTAATCACTGTTCTGATTTTTTTCACCATTGATTAGTTATCTTTCTTCTCAAACTTCATGCAAATGAAATCATACAGTATGAACTCTTTTGTGTAAGATTTCTTTTATTAAGCATAATGTTTCTGTGATTCATCCACATTAATATGTGTATCAGTACTCCTTTCCTTTTTTTGCTGAGTAGTAGCCATTGTATGAACCTATCACAGTGTGTTTATCCACTTTCTAGTTGATGGATGCCTGGGCTGTTTATGACTTTTAGCTATTACGACTAAAGTCCCTATGAACATTCTTGTGTGAGTCTTTTTGTGGACATACGCTTTTATTTCTCTTGGGTAATTGCTAGGTCATAGAGTAGGTGTATGCTTAGATTTATAATAAACTACCAGAAGCCTTGTCCCAAAATGACTGTACCATTTTGCTTTGCCACTAACAATGTAGGAGAGTTCCTTATTTGTCTTCAAAAATATATATATGGATATATGCAGAGAAGATTTCTTTATCTGGATACAAGCCATTTGTCAGATGTTCATTTTGTGAATATTTTCTCCCAGACTGTGGCTTGTGTATTCATTCTGGTGAGCAGACATTTTTAATTTGATAAAGTCTAATTTATTGGATTTTTTCTTTTACGTTATTGCTTTCTGTGTCCTAAGAAACTTTTGCCCATCCCCTTAGAGGTTTTTACATATTTTCTTCTAACAGCTTTATAGTTTTAGATTTTATGTTTAGGTTTATGATCTATTTTGAATTACTTTTCCTGTATGGTGTGAGTTAGGGGTCAGGGCTCATTTTTTTCCATATTATATCTGGTGGTTCTAACATTATTTGTTATCATTTCTCCATTAGATTATTTTGGCATCATGATAGATGCTTTTAATAGCTTAAAGGACAGGCTTTTCTCCTTGCCTTTCTTGGTTATTCAAGTATGGAGAGAGGAGAGTTACTCCTTCCTGATCTCCTAATCCCTTTAGTTATACTCACTTATATTCTGGATGCTCCTGAGTCCTGACTTCAGGACTTTCCCAGGTTGGCAGTGAATTATAGTGACTGGATTATCTGTTCTGTCTGGACGTAGGATGACCAGTGTCCCTGTGAAGGATCGGGTGAAGGTGTCTCAGAACTGGAGATTGGGGCGCTGCCGAGAGGGGATTCTGCTGAAGTGGAGATGCAGGCAAGTAACCTCTTGACTCTTTTAAAGCTACCTGGGAAGAAAAAGCATAATAGAAAGTGGCTATAATAATATAATAGCATGCTGGCTAGAATATAAGTGGGGCTATCTTGAGTGGGCATCACTGGTGATCCTTTAAATACCACAAAGGGAGCATCAGAGGGACAATGTTTTTCACATTAAAAAAAAGAAATATAAGAAATGTACTTTGTTTTTAACAAATTCCATATTTTTATGATCATAAAGAAATGTTTATTGTAGACATTTGAAAAAAATAGAAAATTCTAAAGAAGAAAATAAAACTTACTATAATTTTACCACTCAGAGGTAACCTCTGTTAACTTATCTCGTCAAAAGAAATAAATGAAATCTATGTTTTAACTTACCTTATTTTACAATTATTTTTCTTTATTTTTTTATTATTATTATTTTTTCAGACAGAGTCTTGCTCTGTCTTCTGGGCTAGAGTGCAGTGGCGTCATCATAGTTCACTGCAACCTCAAACTCCTGGGCTCACCCATGCTCCTGTGTCAGCCTCCCAAGTAGCTGGGACTATAGGCACACGCCACCATGCCTGGCTAATTTTTCTGTTGTTATAGAGATGGGGTCTTGCTCTTGCTCAGGCTGGTCTAGAACTCCTGGCATCAAGCAGTCCTCCTGCCTTGGCCTCCCAGAGTGCTAGGATTACCGGCATGAGCCACTGCGCCCAGGAGATTATTTTTCTTTAATCTTCCACTCTGTGGAGTTACTTCGTCACTCTTGGCTTCCTGTAGCCCTCTTCCCTACTTTATTAAAAGGCAAGGTAGGATCTAAAGGTTTGGATATATATGTTACAGAAGGTAGAGCTTAGAAAAAGTACCAAGAAATATAGATAATGACTGTGGCACTGCTAATGCCACAAATGTTATACTTCAACAATTCTAAATTGTTTTATAGTTATTATTTGACTTCCTACCAAAAAAAGTGCTCCTTATTCATTGGTTGCAGTGGATACAGAACATCATTATTCCCCATTACAGATTGACCTGTACCTGTGCTGGTATAGGCAGCCTTATCTGATGAACTTTTCTCTCTTGCTAGTGTCCAGTTTCCACTGGTTTCACTGACATCAGTTGCTGTGAATTATGTGATGGTGGTAATGATGGTAGTGATGGTAAAGAAACTACAGGAGAGGAAGATGGATTTTTATGATGAAGAACTTTACCCTCTGCTTCTCACTTTTGCCTTTTAATACCAAAGAGTAGAATTTATTTCTCTGTCAAGGTTTTGTCCCTGGCGTTGTCTCTTTGGGCTTGTTTCAAGCAGTTTGGTGAATAAACACCCAGGACCATTAATGAGGCTGCCCTGGGATTCTCCACTGTTCACCTGGCATGAACCTGGTTTCTTGTCCTAGGCAAATGGCTGTTTACCAGATGGCTCAAAACACAAGAATTCCAACCCCTTCTGTTTGCTGCCTGCTTGAGTGTGCCACATACCCTTGCAAGGGGATGTCGAAGAGGAATGTGCATAATGAGTGAGAATGCAGGCATCTGTACACACTCTACACATGTTCCATATAATATATGCACACACTTGTAAAATCCTCATGAGCAGAAACTCAGTTGCTACAAAGTCTAAGCTGCATTTAATGGCCCGTCAAGTCAATTTGCAGAACTTTTCCACATTCCCATGACGCTTGTATTAAGGAGTCTGGGGAAGAAACACAGCTCAATTTGCTCAGACTGGCTTGGCAGTGGGAGATGGTGTCTCTGTACCTGGGGATGAATCAGCCGTCCCTATGCTTTTCTTGGGACCTGGTAGCTCCAGGACCCCTACATAGAGTAGGATAGATAAACTACCCTTTTTCACCTTGGAAAAGGGGCTTAGTCCTCACCAGAGAGCCTCGTTTCTGGCAGAGTCTTCTTCCTTAAGGCTCAGTCCCTCCCATGGGACTGGCCTGTGGCTTCTAACCTTTCTTCCTCCTGCCAGATTATAGAGGAATCTTTAACTATTTGTGGATTTCTCTTATCAGTTGCCTGTGAGAACTGATTTTCTCTGTAGCCCCTGAACTGTAGCACACTGCTCTAGAGTTGTGTTTTTCCATTGTCACACTTACCCTTTAATATAGAAATGTAGATATCCCTGTGAGGATCTAGGTATCTAATCAGTACATTAGCATCCTTTCCTAAATGGCTTTATTCCTTTCACTTATAAAGGGCCCCTTTGCTCTAATAGGACAGGGGAATGGGGCTTCTCAGGGCTCACTCTTCTCTTTTCCATCACACCCTAACTGATCTATTGGGAAAGAGATGCCTATGGGAGTCTTGGAATCTTGAAACTTATCACTTACACTTCAAATCAATGAAGATGCAGAATGAAAGAAAGTTACTTCACCTGGCTGGAAGATTTCTTTTTGATCCTTTCTACCCCTCAACCACTGGATGTTATAAGCTCTTTCTACCCACAATAAGTCCAGATAGGTAGGAATTCAGATATTAAGCATTCTCTAATAAAAAATGATATTTAGTTGGTCTTTTAATTCTGACTCTATTTTAGAAAGTCCAAAGAAGATTAGATCACCACCAAGCTCAATCACTCTAGTTTTCTGAGGGTAGCTGAGAGGTAGGTAATTTGGAAGGAGGGAACCAAAGTATAGACTGTTAGGCTTGCAGGTTGTCCTTGCTAAGTTGGGAATTGGTCAGCCTCCTCAAAGATTGGAGTTCAACATACAACATGCTGTATGTTGATGATCCTTAAATTTTCTTTTCTATCTCTGCAGTCAGATGCCATGGATGCAGCTAGAGGATGATTCTCTGTACATATCCCAGGCTAATTTCATCCTGGCTTACCAGTTTCGCCCAGATGGTGCCAGCTTGAACCGTCGGCCTCTGGGAGTCTTCGCTGGGCATGATGAAGACGTTTGCCACTTCGTGCTGGCCAACTCGCATATTATTAGTGCAGGAGGGTAAATGCTACAGGTTTCTCCTTTTACCTTCTTCCTTCCTGTTCTTCTGGGACCTTCTGCCTGCCTCTGACTTTTCTGTCTCAACTCCAAAGGGATGAGGAGGGAGACCAGAAGAAGGGGTAGTGGATTTCTCCCATTTAAAGCAGAGAGATTTTACCAAAAGCAGTTAAATGGGGTTAGTTGGAGAAAGAAATAGGAAGAGCCTTTATTGAAAGGTGAAGCTGGTTTTGATACTCTCCAGGAGGAAATTTATTTTGTCTCTCAGCTCTGTTCAGCCCAAGTGTGCTGAAAAAGTAAAAGTATCTAGAAGCTCAGCACCTTATTGGGCTGAATTGCCTAATGCTTAGCAAATTTGGACGTCATTGGACACGTGGGCTGTCTCTGTAGACTTGTTCTCATCTTACAGAGAGAATAATTGGCTTTTGGGGGTGGGCTCCTTATTTCTCTTCTAGAGACGGGAAGATTGGCGTTCATAAGATTCACAGCACCTTCACTGTCAAGTACTCGGCTCATGAACAGGAGGTGAACTGTGTGGATTGCAAAGGGGGCATCATTGTGAGTGGCTCCAGGGACAGGACGGCCAAGGTGAGGTGGTCTCCCCCTTACATACTGTTATTCCTTCCTGTCTATAGGGAGTGGGGTGGGAGAGGGTGGATAGGGCCTTGAGTCCCAGGATTGGCTGAGAGCATTGGCTGGGGCATGGGGGGAAAACGACACAATAAAGGACTCACTTATGTGATTCTGGCATGCAGCTTGCCATGCCAGGCTGTGTCCCTGCCAGCTGGACTGGGAAAGGAGTGGACAGTGGTGGGGAAGCTTGCCATTCACTTGAAATGTGGCGTGAACTCAAAAACAGAGGGCCTGGCCAGCTTTTCCTCCTTGAGCTAAGTTTCCTCAAGTTTGTGGGTTGAGTTCTAACCCCAATATTTTATTTTAAAATTTCCCTCCTTTTGCTTACTCTCTGTTTAGGGAGGTTAATTTTTCACCACCTTGTTTATAAGCAATCAAGCTGATAATTGAAATGGTTTTTACTGCTTCTCTGGAGAGTGATGTGGTCAGTAAGCAGTAGAGATGATGATGAGAGGGGGTGTTATTTGTTGCGTCACTGCCAAATTGCCTAGTCCACAGACATCTGCCAAGGCATGAAAGAATGAGGCTGATAAATAGCGTGACCCTTGCTTCATGGACTCAGCTTTCATCCATGTCTGAGTCAAATAGGCTCCCACCTATGAGACAGAGAAGAAATTCATTCTCTAGGCCTGTGTCCAACAGCCTAGCCAGGGCCTAGACAGGCTTGGTCCTTTGGGGCTGCTGTGGGAACTTTGCTGACAATTCAGTTGATAGTATAGGAGGCCCAGTAGTGTCTTGCTTGTGTATTTCCCAGCATCTGCAGGCTCCATAGTGCTAACAGGAGCAAAATGCTTGTTGGTGTCAGCAAATGGGCCTCTAAGATACATCGGGAAAAGACTCAGGAGAGGGGAATTACAATCTTTACTCAGTAACTTTTCTGATTCCATATACCCTCTGGTGATTTCTCCTTCAAGTAGAAATGTTGTTAATTTATGTAAAAAGAAGGGCTAAATATGCTCCCTTCTATTTATGGAAGTTTCTCCTCCCTTTGCTGTTTTCTGCCTTACACTTTGTCAAGAGAGAATGCACACCAGCACAGGAAACCTGAGAAAAATCCAGCAAATCTTTTGAACCAACCTGGAAACTGAATTCCCATCACTTGTGTCCCATTCCCTTATCCCATACATACTTCAGGTTTCTGCTTAGTCACTGTCTTTGTACCATTCTTTGCAAAGATCCTGGCCTTAACTTGCTATCCTGCTCAAAAGTGAATTTGTATAGAAACATTTTGTGGCATGAGTGACCTAGATATTCCCATCTTATTCTAGCATTTTCCTTTCGTGGCTTCAGGCTTCCCCTGTTTCCTCCTTTTCAGTGACATCTCTTTCTCCTATCCTATTCTGAGGTCTGACACCCAAAGCAGTATAAAACTAAGCTTTACAACCACAGGTAGCAATCTGAGGGTACGGACTGCTTACAGTTGAAGAATAGTAGCAATTTTATTTGAGATATTGAGTTAGTTTTATGTTTAAGTACTGACAGCCCTATTTAGTGGCTTAGATTTTCTAAAGATTTAAAATAGATACTTCCTTCTTCTACAATTATCACTGTAGTCCACCCTCTTCCCTCTGAGGATTTCTTTTAGGTCCATGACAGAATTCTCTTCTCTGGTTCTTCTTCAACTTCTGAAAGCTGGTCTGCCGTTTCTGGGTTCCCCAGTGATCTCTCCGCCACTTATCTTTTCTGGCCTTGTGGATGCTGCTTGGGTTTCCCTCCTTTTCATTGTTGTCTTTTCATCCAACCACCGTCATTATCTTGGCCCGTTTCCACATTACTGTACTCACAGTTTGTCTTTTGTAACTGAGACATCATTTCTTTTCAATGGCATCTGCAATTCTATAGCTGCTTCTACAGGCTTCACTACACCTGAACCTACTTAAGAACTTACAGTGACGTTTGCCTGTAACTAACTATAGCCTGTTCTTTGGGATTCCCCAAATATGTACTGTATTTTAGGAAAGAGATTTGTTTTATGGGTGACAGGAACCAAAACATTCTGTTTGCAAGACTTCTGACCTAGAGACTGCCCAAAGAGCCCTCTTCCTTCTCATAATCTTCAACCCTATTTTCAGGTTTACTGTTATTTAGCTTGGTTTGCCTCTCTGGGCTTTAGTGGGGCCAGCCCCATCTCTTGAGTTGTGAACAGATGGAAGCTTATGTTCTTTGTGGGCCTGGGCTGGTACTGACCATTCCTTCATTTCCTCCTGTATTTCTCTATTCTTCCTTAGTGCCTACTGTAGGTGAGGCTTGGTATACGAGGTAGCTGAACTTTTCAAAGGTGATAAAGATACAGCCTCTCTCCTTAAGGGGAGATGAGACATATGTACACCTGGCTATGAAGCTGATTGGAAGTGGCTAGGACTGTGAAGTGTAAGGTTCTAGGGAAAGGGCCAGAAAGTTCAAAGAGTGGAGAGATCACATCTGATTTGGAAGAGAAGACTTTATGAAGCAGGAAGAAGCATTTGAGTTGGTTTTTTTTTTTTCTTTTAGTCTTTTTTCAAAGCATAGGTTTGCTTGTTTGTTTTGTAATAATATGGAATGTATCTAGGCACTGTAATAAGCACTTTATTCATTTTCTCTTTTAGGGTAAGTTTTTCCCACATAATTGTCTTGTAATGTATTTTGGATATCCAGTATACCCTACTGTACCTACTTAATTTTATAAGATTTTTCCATTATTACTAATACGAATTACTCATGTCATCTTTAATGATTTCATAATAGATTTACCACAGTTGACTTACCATTTTTCCTATTGGTGGATGTTTGTATCCATTTTTTTCCTGTAGTAATAAGACCTGCTGTTATTGATTGCCTAATACCTGCTAAATACAGTGCTACTGTGCTATGTTATACTTATCTTCACTTTTCTACACTACAAGCCTGAGAGATAGACATTATTTCCAATCTGACACATAAGAAGACTGAGGCTAAGAAGTTATGAAACATCCCTAAGATCAAAGATAATAAGTAACAACTATGGTTCAAACCCAGATTGGTCAGATTCTAAAGCTTATGGGTATTTTTTCTATTAATACGACCATCGGCTGCAGTTTTAAAAAAACTTGTTACCATTTGGGTTTTTCTTTGTTTTAGGATTATTTTCTTAGATTTTTAGCCACAGAATTACTGAGTCTGAGACTTGGTCATTTTAAGGGTCTTGATACATATCACCAACCTGCTTTTTAAAAGGCCTTTGTAAATGTCCACCCTCACTGAGTCTTTTCCCAGAACAGATCTGTTTTGAATTTGGCCATGGAGAGCAAAGATATGAACAGCATTTTGTTGTCAACTCAACTCCTGTCCCTCAGGTGCCAGGATACTCATGTTTCTGGAGGATGGTGTGCTGCTGGGGCAGGCTGGGAGCATGAACTTTCCTAAGATCATGCTCAGAATTGGCAATATGCTTCCTGAGCCACTCCTGGAGACCAGGAACCTTGTTCTGTGCTTTGCAGAATCTAGGAATTCACCAGACCTTTCCATAGAGGACACTGGTGAATTCAGGCCTAGGCTGTTCCCACAGATTTTGCACTCAGAGTCCTTAGTTTTTCCCCATTTCTCAAACAAGAACCTGCCTCCCCGGGAGTTTGTGTCAGGGAAAAGGCAAAGCTTTCTTTTGGAGCTGTCAAAAGAGGACATTAGAAGTGCGTCTAGTTACTGCCAAAGGAGAGTAACTATAGAGTCCAAAAAGTAAGCCAAAATCATGGCACTCCAAGAAAAGTTGTGGTATTTACCTTTGTTTTATGCCTACCCCTCGTTCAGGATCTTCTTGTCAAATTTATTTTCTTTTCCCTGTGTTGGAAAAAGTTATACGATCATCCCATCCCCCACCCCCATCATACACATACAATCTCTAAGAAACACTTTCTCCTTTTATAGGAAAGAGATGATCATGTGACCCTAAGAAAGCAGGACCACCCCCACACCATCACCTACTCCTTAAACTCAAGGAATGTTTCCTTTAAAGTTCTTCCATCTAAGGTCCTGCCTGAGTTTTGCACGTTCCCCTTATAGCACTACAGGGGCCTTGAGAGGTCATTGGTCCATCCGGCTGCCTCAGGATCCCTCCGTGGCCGCTGTCTGGGGACAGCCCTGAACATTTGAGGTTTTCTTTCTGTTTGGTTAGAGACTTATGTCACTGTGTGTGTCATCTGGGATAGGGTGAGGTGAGGGGGGAGCCCTGGGCTTAATGGGAGATGTCTAAATGCACTGACTGCTGAGAGGGCTCTGTGAGTGTTGATTAGAGTTAAGCCCAGAGTGGCTGCTAATGTACATTCCTGACTGATAGGGACCAGATAATGTGCTCCAAGCAATATTTTTAACCTGTAGGAGATATGGTAGCTTAAAAGAGTTAAGCTTTTCTGCTACTTTTGGCTACACTAGGTGCTAAATTCCCTGCTGATGTGAATAGCATTGGATCCTGGGCATTATCAACAAACAAACAACAACACACCACCTTCCTTCTTTGAAGTCTCTCTTCTTCCATTCTTTCCTTTGCTTGCATCTTTCTTTTTACTCCTCTTTCTAATTCTATCACTGCCCCTTTATACTGCACCTTGATCTTCCTCCCTCTCCCTCATTTCCCAAAGTAAAATCTTGGTGAGAGATAGGAGAAAGGAAATCCACAAACATGGGAAAGTTGCTGAGAGAGGCAAGCCCCATCTGCCCACTTCTTCTCAGTTAAGTCTTAGCTGAGGAATGTGGAACATCTGAGTCCCTGGTATAAAATTGGCTGGTAAGTAAGGGCTCTTGGGTGGAAGTAGAAGCAGGGTAGTTAGAACAGGGAGCTAGGGTCTATCTGGGTGGTAGGCGAGCCAGAGCTGGAGAGGCCCCTCTGCTGATACCCTGAACTCTGTGTGTGCAAGGCAGAAAGGATTCTCCATTCCCTTGTCCCCCCCATCAGACCCCCAGCACAGTTACCCCTCCTGGTGCACTGCTCCTCCCCATTAATCCCAGGCAATGCCAACAAGAGCATCTCTCCTATTTCCAGGTGTGGCCTTTGGCCTCAGGCCGGCTGGGGCAGTGCTTACATACCATCCAGACTGAAGATCGAGTCTGGTCCATTGCTATCAGCCCATTACTCAGGTAAGGGAGACATTTTTGGATATGGTTTTATCCTGTATAACAATGCTTTTATTTTACTAGATTAGGTAAGCTAGAAAATCTTCTACTTGTATGTTCTTTCTATTTTTTTTTTTGAGATGTAGTCTTGCTCTGTTGCCCCAGGTAGGGTGCAGTGGCATCATCACAGCTCATTGCAACCTCAAACTCCTGTGCTCACGCGATCCCTACCTCAGCCTCTTGAGTAGCTGGGACTACAGGTGCACACCACTGTGCCTGGCTAATTTTTTCTATTTTTGGTAGAGACAGGGTCTCGCTTTTGCTCAGGTTGGTCTCAAACTCCTGACTTCAAGCGATCCTCCCACCTTGGCCTGCTAGGATTATAGGCATGAGCCACCACACCTGGCCCTTCCTACTTGTATATTGTAGGTTGCTTTGAGCTGCTTTCCTGGAGAATTTAAAATCCTCCACAGAGATTTGAGGTCTTTAGGTCACTTCATATGTGCATGAGGTTGAGAGAACCTTCTAAGGGCTAATTTTCAAGTATCTAACCCCAGAAATGTTAAGAAAGTATACTATATTAGAATGTAACTAAGAGTATAGCTGTTAACAGAGGTGTCCCTTCTGGACCAGATGCCCTCTGGGGTCACTCCCAAAGCAGAGGCCACTCAGCATCCCTGGGAGGTGACAACACCAGCCAGCCTGCTCTCACAACTCACATCTCTGCTTTGTTCCCCTTGGAAAATGTCCTCTGGCGTATCCCTTACAGACTTGAGTCATCAGGAGAGGCTTGGGGCCTATGTCCAACTGGGCCCTTAAACCAAGACTTATATGTGGAGTAGAGACATTGACAGTTGTAGCAGAAGTGTGAAATTTTTGATGATGGCTTTACCCTACCCTTTGGCCTGACTTGTATTTCTCTAGCTTTACCTATGAACATGTGGGCTTTGAATCCCCACTTCTGCTTTTTAAATTCTCTGGAACCAAGGCAAAGTCTCTTTCCTCCCCAGCAGGGTATATAGACTGTCTCTCTTATACCTGTTCTGCCACAATATTTGCTTAGGGTCTTCCCGCACTTCTTTCACCCCTCACTCCCCACCCTAATGGAAATGGGAAAGCTGCGGGGCTGCTGCCCTCCAATACTGGGTTTAAGTCAATCACTTGTTTTATGAGAGAGTTGGTCCCCCCTCTTTGCTCGGCCCCTTTAGCCTTTCTCCTTATCCCATGGAGCCTGCACCCCTCCTCCTGCTCCCTTCCACAGCTCCCTTTCAGATTTTTTTTCTTCCTAAGAATTAGAGCCGATTAGCCACGTCATTAATTCTTCAATTTGACGGCTGATATAGCAGGACCTGAAACACATTGCTGACCCCGGAGAATGGAGACCCGTTCCTTAGCATATTGACGATGGGAGAAGTTAATTAAAATTCCACAGAGCAGAGGTGTCGGCTAACCTATAAACCTGTCGCTGTTCAGAACAAATCATTCTAGCAATCCTAGGAAACAGGGAAGGAAAGACCAGCAGGGAGTGGAGAGGCTAAGTGTGTGGGAGCGGAGAGTGGAAAATGGAGCCATCGAGCTTTGTCCCCTCCTCAGTTTCTTCCTAATGCTACCCTCCTTAAAGCCAGTTAGCTGGGTTTGGGGATCTGTGGGCTGGATATGTGTAAGGATTGAAGGAAGGTGAAACGGCCTGTGGGCAGTGACAGGTGTGCTGGTGACTTTGTCTTAGGGGTTGCTTGTGGACATCTGCTGGCTTCAGGAAGACTGGATTGGGTTGGTGCCAGGGGGAAGCTCTTCAGGGCCGGAGATGGTCTATGTGCTTCCTGCATATGGATTGAGGCCAAAGAACACAGACAGACTCTCCCCTGCACCCTACCCCTGTACTTCTCTACTCCGGCTACTGCCTCTGGAATGTTTTAAGCTACCTCTTAACAGAATAGAACACAGCAACTCTTGAAGATGGCATCAATAAAAGAGGTTGAGGGCAGGGGCAGAGTCTGCCCGCATCATTAAGAAGCATGTGAGATCACAATAAATCGAGTTTTGGTTTTTTGGCCACAACTTGAAGACTGGTTTTGGGGAAGGAACTAGCTTTCTACCAGTACTATTACTACTGTTTATATGACTGCCACTCCTACTAGCAGCTAACATTTATTAGTCATTTGCTTTGTGCCAGACCCTCTGGTAAGTCCTTGACATGTCTCATCTTTGGTGAACACCTGGGTCTTGTATTTTCTTTACATTCTTCTTCAGAGTTTTCCTGTCCTCTTGGTATGTTTTCTAGGCCTGGGATGTTTCTTTCACTCGTAGTTGGCTGGCTGTTCAGCTCCTGACCCACAGTTTTTTGAGATGGCTTTTTCCCCAACTCCGTAGATGATGTCTGGGACTCCTTTTAAGAACAGTTTGCATTTGAGATTTTGTCTTTACACTAGATGACCAGGATATATGCTGGTATTATCTCTGCCTCTTTTTCTCTTACTCAAAGAATATACTGGGGTAGGATCTTTTTACCTTGTTATTAGATCTGTTTCTTCTCACTATGATCATGAATTTGAACCTTTCAATAAACTCATCCATTTTCTCAATCTTGGGAGACACTGCCTACCAGCCTCAGGGTCTATTCTTTAGAGCAGTCTGGGAGATGAGTTCTGCTATGCCACCAACTAGCAGAGTGGCCTCAAATAAGTCATTCCCTCTCCTAGCCTCAGTTTCCTCATGTATTAAATATGAACCCTATTCCCTTTACAGACCTTACTAGATTATTGTGAAGATAACCTGAAATAATTTATATGAAAATACTCCGGAAAGCTGAAGGGGCTATAGTATTATGTCAGCCAAAATCCTTTCTTACCTGGTATAAATATTTGCTTACTGGCTTCAACTACTTTCAAGTTTCTACCCTTTGCCTGAGCTCTTTTTGGCCCCCAGGGAGTTACACTGCTCTTTTATAGTCTTCTTGATGTGGAACCTCAGTAGGAATCTCTCTTCCTTCTTCTTTTCCCCCTACAGTGTCCCTGCCCTTAATGACTGCCTTCTGTTCCCCTCCCTGCCACCATTCCTGTTTAGTGTATCACTGATGTGATGTGACCCTGGACCCCTCGTGAAGAACATGAGGGGATGAGGGCAGCAGCTGTCCTCTAGGGCAAGTATTACTGGTTTATCTGACAATTTGTCAGCCCCTTGTTGTCCCTTGTATAGCTAGAAGGAACCTGGATAGTTAGGAGACCTAACACAGCTCTTTTCTCAATTAATCTCTTTTTTCTGTGTAAAATAATGTGTCAGACCTGTTCATCTTATTTATCTTTAATGCCAGGGCTTTTCTGCCTTCCTGTGTATATACTCAGACACTTGTAGTATGAAACCTGAAACCTCAAACCTTAGGCTTCATTTCAGTTGCTCATGACTGGGAGAAAGTAGTATTCTGTCCTGTGTCCAAATGTTCCCTTCCCTTCCTTCCATGACCTCAAATTTTTGATTTGTAAACAGTTGTGGAGGATGATATTTAATACTAGTTATGTGCTTAGAGCCATGTTTAGATACTCAAAAAATACAGAAGGAAAACCAATAGGCTCCAAAGGAAGGTGGCAGGCAAGAACCTTTTCCTCTGCCTCCTGCTTAACCTCCCACCCATCTTCTTGTCCCAATACCAATAATCCTGTTTTTAAGGTTCATGACTTATAACTGAAGCCCTCTTCCTATGGAGGAGGTCCCACTTGCAGCTATTGGATGAGTGAAAGGACAGGTTGAGATGGCTCAGGAGTGAAATGCTGGAGGTGTACCTGGAGTAGAGAGAGGAGTGTATGTCCTCTACCCCAGGACTGTAATTGTATGGCAGGAATATCTTTAGCCCACTAGTCTCAGAGATACAACCTCTTGATGTCACATGGAATTCTGAGCACTTTCCCATGAGTAACACAGAAAATCTGATTTTTAGAAGTGTGTAATATGTTTTATTGTCATTTAAAAACTATTTGCAGCTAAATAAAGTTAATAAATACTCAAGAGTGAGGAAACGAAGAACTGTTAGCCAGGCATAGTGGTTCATGCCTGTATTCCTAGCCCTTTGGGAGGCTAAGGTGGGAGGATCGCTTGAGGTCAGGAGTTCGAGACCAGCCTGAGCAACATAGTGAGGACCTGAATTTACAAAAAATAGAAAAATCAGCCAGGTGTGGTGGTGCTCACCTATAGTTCAGTTACTCAGGTGGCTGAGGCAGGAGGGCTGCTTGAGCCCTGGAGTTTGAGGTTACAGTGAGCTATGATGACACCACTGAACTCCAGCCTGGATGACAAAGTGTCTCAAAAAAAAAAAACAAAGCAAAAAACAAGGAAATGCAGAACTGTTACAGACTTAACTTCCTTCCCTTTGACTTTCCATCTCTTTCATTCTCATTTCCTTTACAGCTTACTCCTTGGGTATTTACTGAACACTTGCAATGTGGCAGCTTCCCCAGTGATCTTATTCAGTGGTGGGGATAAGATAGGTAAATAACTGTAATGACTGCCAGACTACACCAGGGGCCTTAACCTAGGATGTCTCTGGTTGGGGGGAAAGAGGGAATTGTCATTCTTTTCTGGGCAAAGACAGAAATTGAGGCCTTTGGGAAGGGAAGATCAATGCAGGGCCATATGTGGGATGTGGCAGAAGAGGCAGTAGTTTGTGCCCAGGTCTCCCCCAATCTATTGCCATATCCTATGTGCTGAGGGAGGGCCACGAGGCAGGCCTCTAGGTCATTGCTGTGCCTTACTCATCAATATCTTGGATGGTAGCTGTGGCTCTTGAAAGGCTCTGTGGGGACCCAGGAACATTCTCTCTTCCTAGAGGCCAGAGTTGAGATAGGGAGGAGTGGGGGAAGGCAGCATGCGATTGAGGCCTGGGCTCACTCAGGTAGCTCTGAATGCTTGCACTATTCCTGGAGTGCAAATGCACATAGATCTTCAGTTTCAGGCCCCCTCCAAGCGAGCCATGGGGGACTTGTGGTGAAATGAATCTGTAGACCTATCTACCCTGTTTGCCCGGGAGGGGAAGGGAGAGGAGCCCATAGTTGCTCCTTCTGCAGACACCATATTTATTGCCCTCCAAGAAAAAGAAGGTGCTCAGCAGAACCCTTTCCCCATCTCTGAATAACACTGTCATGTGAGTGAGTGTGGTCAGGAAGGCTTCCCAGGACACTTGGGTTTTAATCCCTTCTCTCCTGCTTCTGTCATTAGGGAAATATATGAGTGGTATAGGTGTAGAAACTTGACTTAGCCATGTTATTAAATATACAATATAATTTTGTGTAACTTTGCTCACTGTGGTGGCCTGTTTGTTTTTGGGGAGATTAGTCCAAGTCTGCATGAAATGTACCGATTCAAATTTGTAAAGTGAGTCGCGGCCCCTGGGGGGTTTTGATGGAGGAGCTGCCCCTTCTTGCTTCGTTTCTCCCAGAGGTGAAGGAGAGTCTGGAAGGAAAGCAATCACTGTGTACTGTTTGGTAAGGGGGTGGGTTTTTGGGGAAAGCAGGGTGTTTGTTCCCAGTGGCTACAGGGTTTACTGTGTGTTGTGTGTGTGGTAGATGCATATTCACCAGCTGGTTGAAATACATCTTTCTTCAGTGAAAGGTAATTGCATCTGGAGTTTTCTCTGACAGAGGTTTGAAAGATTGGAAAAAGAAGTAGCCAACTTTCAGTTTGGATTCTTTTGGTTCCCAGTAGTACAGCTGTCCTTTGGCCCTAGGCTCCATAACTCAGTCCTTTAGGAGAAGAAGAATCAAAAGTAAATATTGTGCCTCAGAGTTTTTCTTTTTCTGGCTGGCTATGCACAGCTGGGTGTGAAGGGGATCCCTAACCTTGATAACCTGAGGACACAGATGGATGACTTTGTAGTGCTTCACACTGTAGCTGGTCCTCTAGATGGGCCGTGGCTTGCTTGGGGATCTCTCTGTTCTCCCGTCCCAGGGTCAGGGGCAGAGGGGAAGCCTCCTCTGGGGCCTGTCTAGGAAAAGGAGACCTGAAGATCTAGGCAAGGAGTGGCTTCGTGTCCCCCTCTGCAAAACTACAGGGCACAGCATGGAACTTCCTGCATGTGGTACCCCTAGATGAGAGAGTCAGAGGCACAAAGACAACAGGGAGGGGCCAGTTGCCGGCGTGGCTGGAAAGGGAAGTCATGACACCTAGAGAAAGATGGAAGCTCTGGGTATTGCTACTTGGACCCACTGGTCCAGCCTTAAATGAGCTTAAATTGGAAAGGCATCAATGTGGGGATGCCATTGAATTGGAGTGAGGTCCCGCTAAATCTCAATGCAGTGCCCTCCACCCTGGAGTTCATTGCCTGTGCAAATCCCAGCCTCTCAGGCGGTCGTATCCATCAGTAGCAAGGACCAAATACCACAGGGGTGGGTTTCACTTCCTCAGGACCCTGGATTTCTGCCATTACCCAGGGCAAGATGAGCACAGGGAGGCTCATGTGCTGAGCTGCTGGCCTGAAACCAGTACCCTCCCAGCCCTGGCTGGCCCAGAATCCGTTTGTGGGAGTGGCTCCTTCCCTGGGCAGCATGGTTGGCTCACTTGTCAAGAGCTGACTTAAATAAAACACTACAAATAGAAACAGACTGCTGCAGAAGACTGCATACTGTGGAGACACAGTTGATGCATTGAGACTCTGCCCCCCTGCTAACAGGGATACATTTCTGTCTCTCAGTCTCAGTGTTTAAATTCATTCTTTCTCCATCTCTGTCTCTGTGTCTCTCTTTTTCTCTTTCTCTTTCCCTTCCTCTTCTATGCCTTCCCTCTCCCCACCGTTTCCCACCCCCAGTTTCTTTTTCTCTCTCCAGATACTGCCTAAGCATTACTATGTTCTAGTCACTAGGGAAACAGCAGTGAACTAGATGGCATAGTCTGATGGGAGAGATGGACAAGTGGGTAGTACAGTGTGGTAAGTTCTCAGATGAAGTTCAGAGAGAGTCTTGGGAGCGGAGCACACTGGGGAGATCAGTCTTCTTCTTCCTTCTACTGCCTATGTCCCCTGGCTCTATCCCCCACCTACACCAGTCTTTCTTCTACTCTTTACTCATCAGGAAGAGAGAAGGGAATTTTCCTGCCTTAGTTGCTGCTGACTTTTCTGGGTTGTGTGTGCAATGTGCCTGTGTTTTTCCACCTTTGATCACTGTTCTGCCGACAGATAATTTAGCAATCACACCCCAAGGTGGAAGCATGGAGTTAATGTTAAAATTAGGTTGTTTTTTTTTTTCCTCTTTAAACTTCAGTGGGTGATGAGGCAGAGAGGGAGGGAGGCGGGAGGGTGAAGGGGAGCCATAAATTCTGGGGCTGGTGTAGCTGTTCTCTGAGCAGCCGGGAAGCCTCTGATGTCTCCACAGCACTTTCATTAACATTTAAATTAAGGGTTTGTTTTCCAGTCTGTTTTATAGGTAGGGACCTTTCATGGCCTGTCACATGCGCCCCCCACCGCCCCCACCCAGCCAGTGTGTAATTGTAGCCACTGCTCTATCCTAACTCTGGGTTGCAGCCATAGGTTCAAAGGGAATTCCTGGAGATGGAGCTTTGGAAGTATGAGATGTAACAGTCAGGATGTGGGTGTTACTCCTCAAATGAAGGTGTTGTGGTAGGAGCTCTTTTCTCCTGTTATCTGACCTGTGCTTTTCTCTACTCTTCAAGGGACAGACACTTCAATCTGATTCTGACCCCTCCTACGCTTCCTACCCTTCCTTCCCTTGGGCCATGGGGCAGGTGGGAAAGGGTGCAGTCCATCTGACTGGTTTCTCCTTGTATCACAAGTTAGGGCCTGGGACATTCTAAGATACAGATCTCCATGCTTATCTTCCTCCTTTTGATTATTAATTATTGTTAGTTTTTAGCCTCATGAATACTTCCTCCTACTCCACTTACTCTTGGAGAAGTAATAAAATAAAAGGGATTACCATCTGAGAAGAATTTATAATATAATAGGATCCTTTGGTCCTAAAAAAAATGCATTCTAACATAGATATACGAATACACACCATACTTAGTCACTAGCTCTGACTATATCTGTGTTAGAAGCAGCTTTTGAGGAAGCTGTTCTCCCCGATCTTGGCATTCAGAGGAAGCTCCCCTACAACCTCAAGGAATGTGTTTGTTTCCAACCTTCCTTTCTCATAGGGGTATCTGGCAGCATTTGGGGATGTTTCGAAAAGACATTTCTGCTCTGGTCTCTCTCCTTTCCATCAGCATCCTGTTTATCTGTAGATGATGGGAATGTATGCTAAACACACATGAAGCATCTCATTAGTTCAAACCTCTGAGGGCTTAGTTCACCCACTGCTGGTCTCTAGCTAGCTTTTTTCTCTGGACAGTGATGAGAGAGGCACTGGGACCTTTCTCTCTTTCTGTTCAGAGGCTGAGAGTTTTCTTTCTTTTGGAGCCTGAACTTCACTGCCTGAAGTCACCACATCTTTCCTCCTTCCTCCACTAACCCAATTAAACCATCTATGACTTATCTGCAGGGTTGAAGATGGCTAAGTGTCTTGCTCTCCTGTGCCAGGTAACCTTGTGAACAGGTGGACATTCTCATTCCCTGAGGTCTTGCCCAAGGGGAGTGAGGGAGGTGCTGGGGCGACCCCTCTGCAGGTGCTGCTTGGGCTCAGATTCCAGGCCGGTGTTCAGGCCCCGCCTGGTGGTGATTAATCTGGGACACGGGCCGACAGAGGCCCAGCCAGGGCAGCTTTGGTCCCTCACTGTGAAGACCTTTGGCTCAGAGACTGAACTGATCTCTGTAGCCTGCTTCGGCTTGGGGTTTGATCTGTCAAGGCTAAAGAGGAACCTGATGGTAGAGCGGAAACTTCTAGCCCTGTCTGACTTTCAGCACTGATCCGTTCCAGTGGCCTTGTCATGATAATACTAGTATATTTGGGAAGATTTCCCCACCTGTTAGCTGTAAACACTCAGATCAGTCAAAAGAGGGCTCTTCATGAAAAATCTGTGCTTTTAGTTTTTTGAGCTACTGGAGCTTACTCTAGTAAATAGTCCGGGGGCCACGGTGGGGGTTTCTAGTGGGAATCAGTGAAAAGGGCAATAATGGGGTATGGCTGGATCAGTAGCAGAATGTATGTTTTTGTGTGTGGGGGGGGTCATGTCAAAGGTGGAAGGATCACCCCATCCTCCTGCAATTAGGTGGCTGTCAGGGCATTTGGGACAGATTTCAGTACTTCAGTTTAGAATCAAGTCTTAAGTTTCTTGTTTTCCTTTTCATTTCAAACCAAACTTTTTTTTGAAAATGCCCTATCCTCCTCCTCCCATTTCCATCTGTCAGATTCCTGGTTCCTAGCACCTCCATGGTGCCAGTTGTATTTCTTCCCTTCTCTGAGTTCAGGACAATGACACATGGCTCTACTTGGTCATGGGCTTAAGGCCCAAGAACATGAATTCTGCTTCTGACAGTTTCCCTATCTCAGTGAGTCTCAGTGAGTTGCGGTACTGTAGTAGTTCCTTTTGGCAGTTAGGAGCTTGGGATCCAAGAGCTGGAACGTTTTCCTTACACCATCAAGAAAGAGAATAGGTATCCCTGTGTACCCCCAATGGAATATGTTGCCACCATTGATGTGGAAAACTGGCTGCAATGATGCTATGAATCAAAGGTTTGTGTTGATCCTGAGTTTTGCTGTGCTGACTAGAATTTCTATGCATGATGACACTAAAGGATGCATTTTGCATCAGCAAACCAGTGAATGTATTTGGCTCTTCCTTCAGACTAATACTAAAAGGTCTTACTCAGACTGTGGATTGGACATCTGCTAATCCTTGTGCTTCTCTAGCAGCTTCTTAAACAGGGTTCTTTAGAAGTTTCAGGTAGTGAGCTTTTGGGAGAAGTGGTTGTATTTCCTGTCTTGTGTAAGAGTTATGTACCTGTGTGTTACAGACAAAACCTTTATGCCTCTGGGGTGTCCTGTTAGGCTGATTACTTAAGTCCCTTGCATCTTTTCCAGGCTTGTTCTTGCTTCTCTGTCTGGCCAGCACATTTTCATAGAGTGCAGTGTGACATGGTCTATGGTACTCTGTCAGATAGGCTTGGCTCAGGCCTGTCTGAGGTGCTGACAGGGCTGGGAGGATTGGAGGGAGGAGGGAAGGGAGCACATGCATGCAGAAGCTGTGGTAATTGCAAAGGGAATATTAGTCCAGGAGCCGCTGGCCCAGGAAATTGCTTTCTGCAGAAGCTTTCCTTTTTCATAGTTTGCAATGCAAATTGAAAACATAAATGGTCACAAAAAAGTACAGGGGGGACAAGTGGGGTGCCAGTTGAGATGCGATAACATCCAGAATGTTGCAGAAGAGAATTCACGTAACGAGAGAGAACCTTTTAGGAGATTAAAATAATTTTAAATCATGTTTTACTGTGACCCTTACCCCCATCTTTTCCATGTACTCATGTTCAGACTTGTCTCTAGGCCTGCTCAGCTTGCCTTGCCATCTCCTCTTTTGCTCCTTCCTGCAGCAAAGCCATAATCCAGCTTTTGGAACAATGGCCATGGGGTCATGGTGTAGTATTCTGATTTTCACAGCAGGCTAGAAAACAGCAGCCCCCAGCTAAAGTCAGTGTGCTTTAGAAAATGTGCACACTGGTCCTGGGGACTGTGGGCTGAAGAGCATGCATCTTGAAGTCAGGAGCTTGCCTGCTTTGAGAAGGCGTTAAAGCCAAAGCTCTTCATTTCATGCTTTTTCGAGTCTTCTAGATCAGTGGGTAGGCTTGACGAAGCAGAATTTAAGGCCACCAAGGCCTTTTTCTTCTTTTGATTTCCCATGCTTCATCTGCCCCATCTAGAGAGGTGTGGCTTTCTGCTTCCAAGCTGGAGGCACCTATATCTATGTTGCCGTTGGACGCTTTGGTGATATTGGCAGTGAGGATAGATGGGGGGTGGCCACCACTTTCATTATCCTGGCATAGCAAGTAAACAGGTGAGAAGCTTCAGACTGGCTTCCTTCTAGCTGCTGAGCTAGAAAGGAAGATAAAAAGAGAGGCCAGAAGACGGTGGAGACAGTGAAGGGAGAGCTTTTCAAGTACAAATATGCCTCAATAGTAGAGACACCTGTGTAACTTTCAGGGCTTCTTTGCCTCCTTTGTGTGGGGCTTCATGGCACTAGTGATGTGCATTGGCTGAAGGAAAAGCTGAGATGTGCAGGATAAAGTGAAATGCACCCCTTTCTGCCTGTGGCCACCACAGATATTCCCCTCTCCCCTCTTCATTGATTGAGGAATTTTTTTTTTTCTTTTTTTGAGATAAGCTCTTGCTCTGTTGCTGGGCTAGAGTGCAGTGGCATCATTATAGGTCACTGTAGCCTCAAACTCCTGGACTCAAGGGATACTCCTAGCTCAGCCTCCCAAGTAGTGAGGACTACAGGCTTGCACCACCATGCCCAGCTAATTTTTTTGTCTTTTTGTAGAGACAGGGTCTCACTATGTTGCCCAGGTTGGTCTTGAACTCCTGGCCTCAAGCCATCCTCCCACTTTAGCCTCCCAAAGTGCTGGGATTGCAGGCATGAGCCACTGCACCGGCCTGACTGAAGAATTTTGCAAGAGAAATTAGCTCGAGTGTTGCCCAGGGTCAGTCCTTGTGGTGCCTGGTTGGAACTCTGGAGTCTCAGGAGCATAGTCTCTCAATAGGTGCTGTCCAAGTTTAATCAGCCATTGCTTAGCACATGCTCCTCACCCTGACTTACTTCTCTATGGCCTTTAGGAGAGGGTCCAACCCAGAGCACGTGCCCACTATTTCTTTCTCCTGAGGACTCTACTTGTGCAGGATGTTTCTCCTGCTATTTTCTGTCTTCTTGCAGCTGCAGCACTAGCTGTCCTGGCCAAGCCTGAGTCTTTCCTCCTGTGCCTGAATGGGAGGAGACCAAGTGAATGATTGGGGTGGGGTCCTATAGTAAATGACTCAAGTGAAAGGTCAGCTGGGCGTGAGGGTGAGATTTGTAACATTTGGCATTGAGGGAGGGGCATATGGGTTATTGAGTTTGAAGTGTTCTCCTTTCCGTGCCAGTTTGACTCTTACTAGTACCAAGCATGAGCTGTCGTTGAGAATTAAAAAAAAAAATTAAGAGAAAAAAACTACAGGTTATTTTAAGGATTCTTCCACTTGTTAGAAGCCTACGGCCAGGAAAATCCTTCCTTGCAGGTTAGTAAGGGCTGGTCCAAGAATAAGGAGAGGAAAAGTTAGAGTTTAAAAATTGAATTAGGTTGGCAGTGAGTATCAAAACTGTGAAAACTTTTTTTTTCTTTTTTTAAAGAGACAGTGTTTTGCTCTGTTGCCCAGGGTCAAGTGCAGTGGCACAATCATAATTTATTGCAGCCTTGAACTCCTAGGCTCAAGGAATCCTCCTGCCTCAGTCTCCCAAGTAGCTAGGACTACAGGCATGTGCCACCATGCCTGGGTAATTTTTAAATTTTTTTTACAGAAACAGTGCCTGGCTATGTTGATCAGGCTGGTCTCAAACTCCTGGCCTCAGGCAATCCTCCTGCCTCTGCCTCCCAGAGTGCTGGGATTATAGGTGTGAGTCACCAGTCTGGCCCATGAAAACCTTTTGACAAAGAAATTCCACTTCTAGGAATTTATCCTAAAGCAGTAACCATACAAATATGCAAGATACATGTATAAAGGCTTACAATTAAGAACACATGAATATCCATTAATAGGGCTTTGATTAAATATTTTATAGTACATTCACTTAGTAGAATACTATGTAGTCATTAAAAGGATGATATAGATGTATATTTATTGACCCCAAAAGATGTCATAGAAGATGTGGAATGAAAAAAAGGTCACAATATAGTTTATTTAAATATCTCCTCAGGGTTATTTCTTATGTGATAGATTTCTTTGGACATTTACTTTATTTTTACTTTTTTGTATTTAAATTTTTTTCCGGGCTCCTTCAGCTATAATTAAATTTTTTATAATAAGCCTATTTTATAATTAGAAAAAAACATAAATTACACTTAAACAATTTTTTCAGTATCAGACAACTATGGAGAGAATACCTTTTTTTCTAATGTAATTATTAAAATTAAGGCTGCATGGACCTACATTTACTTTTTTATTTTAAACACCTTTATTGAAGTATAATTTACATACTACCATAAAGTTCACCCATTTAATTTAATTTATTTAGTTTTGAGGCAGGGTCTCACTCTGTTGCCCACACTAGGGTGCAATAGCATCATCATAGATCACTGCAACCTCAAACTCCTGGGCTCAAGCCATCCTCTTGCCTCAGCCTCCTGAGTAGCTGGGACTACAGGTGTGTGCCACCATACCCAGCTAATTTTTTATTTTATTTTTTTTAGAGATGGAGTCTTGCTATTGCCCAGGCTGGTCTCGAACTCCTGGCCTCAAGCGGTTTTCCTGCCTTGGGCTCCCAAAGTGCTAGGATTACAGGCGAGAGCCACTGTGTCAGGCCAAGTTCACCTATTTTAAATGTACAGTTTAAACATGCAGTTCCATGATTTTTAGCAAATTTGCAGAGTTGTGCAACTATCACCACAATTTAGTTTTAGAACATTTCTGTCACTCCCCAAAAATCTTCCTTATATCTGCTTTTCCAACATTAAATGTAGTTTCATGCTTGGGACCTTTTTGGGGGAAAGACATAAGTAAAAATAATGGAATTTTTTTTTAAAAAGACAATATAAACTCAGAAAGCTTTTTCTCTTTGTAATGCATATCTCTGAGTGGATATCTTACAGATGTATTGAATCTCTACAGTTCAATCTGCTGTGTCCAAGATCACATGGGGAATATGAAGCACAAGAAATAATTTTTATAATCTAGGAGCTTATAGTATAGTTAGGGAAACAATGTAAGTACTCAAAACAACAATTTATTCTAGTATATATGCTGTGTGAGTGCTACCAACTATTGGGGTTATGAACAGGAAATTGGAGGAAAGCAGTAGCCTTCTTATTAAATCAAGGGAGCTTCATGGATGACATGGAATTTAAAGTGGGACTTACATGATGCCCCTATTTAAATTGCAGAAGGGAACTTCAGGCAAGGGGACTGGTAGGCACAGAGCCATAAAAAGGGATGGGGAAGCTCAAAGCTGATTTGGGGGGTCAGTGGACAAGTTTGGCTGGCTGGAGGGCAAGTTTTGGGCCCAGTTTTGGAGGGTTTTGAAGAGCAGAGTTTGACTTTAACCTAAGGAAAATAGGGAACCATGGACATTTTAGGGCCAGATTGAAGCAGTTAAATGATTTAGGTGGTGGCATGTTATATCGGATACTTTGGAGGGGATGAGACTAAAAATGTTTGGGTATTTTTCCAGGAGAACACTTTGTTAGCAGGAAGGGGTTGGGTTCCTAGGGACAGTGGGAAGACAACCTTGCATTTAGGAGAACTATGTAGGAAAAAATCAGTAGGCAGGCATGACTGTGGGAGAGAGAGAGAAGAGACCTTTAACAGCCTGATGATGAGGGAGCCCTGGGTTTGAGAAGACTTAGCTCTGTTTTATGGGACAGTCAGGAGGCAATGGCCAGAGACAGCAATGGTGGCCTGGAGCTCAGACTTGAGGTTGAGATGTGGAAGGCATAGGCATGGAGACAACAGTTGAGATAGTGTGAGGAATTAGCACTAAAGGAAAACTCAGAAATAAATACGGCAGAACAAGGAGAAACAAAGAGGCAAAGGGTACAATCGGAGGCAGGAGGAAGTACTAGGAGCCAAGAGAAGAGCGGGTCACCTGGCTGGAGTAGATGGTGGGCAACTGAATCAAATTAATCATTGCCTTGCTTGTTATGCCTCCTTCCTATTCTCATAGATAGGTAAAAATGCAAAGCTTTGATATTGATGTGTGATATGCATTTTGTTTTCCTTTTTTGATAGAAGCGTTTTGTTTTCAAACTGTAATAAATTTGCCTTTTTTCAAGTTCTTTCCTTTGTCTCTTGTTCTGTTCTCTGTTGTTCCACCCTATGGTTATTTATTTTCCTTGAGGGTTGCCTGCTTTGGGATTGGTAATTTCTTTCTCCTCAGTTTACAAAACCACTCAGTATCAGATGGAATCTGGAGGGTCAGCAACTGAGCTAGAGATGCTAAGTGACAAAGTGAGGGCACATCACGAATCTCAATTATTTTCTCCGTGTTTACTGGTAACCCTGGGCAAAGCAAGAGAGCCTGCTTTGGAGTGAGAAAAAGACCACCGACCACATTGCCCTTTGGAGAGATTTGGCATCAGAGCCATAGGGGCTGCCCAAGTTCTGGGCTTGCTTGGGCAATTATGCCTATCTGAAAACTTTTTCTTTAAAGAGAATTAAATAAAAACTTTCAAATCCTCCTTGGATTTTGGGGGTAGTAATTCCACAGGGCTTGTCATTTGTGCTTGAAGCTAGCAGTGAAGAGGGTGGAGTAAGGAGAAGCGAGGGGGTGGAGATGGGAAGCAAAGAAGGAATCAGAGAGAGAAATTTTATTGAGGGAGAGTTTGCTGGGTTTATGGGAGGGAATCTCTCCCCTCCTCCCCATTCGGATTTGAAAGGGCCGGTGAATCTTTGATTAGGTGCAGGTCAAAAGAATTTACACATTGTGACCTTAATAACTAGAGGTGATTGGCAGGCGGGCTGTGGGGAGGGGGTCGCGGGCCCCTTTCATCTCACTTAGCACAGAGGAGAGACAATGGGCCAGCCGATTTTCCTTGTTGTCCCTTGTTTGAAAAGGTCTGGTGTCTCTACTAGGTACCTGTGACATGGGGGTCTTGATTGGGGTCTCATAAAGGCCCCTGTCAGTATGTCCAAAGGCCAAGAATACAAAAGCAAGCAGTGGGTGGGGGTCTCAGCTGACCACTGAAGAAGGGAGGGGAGGGCCCGGGAGGCAGTGGAGGGAGAAGCAACCCCCGATGGGAGCCCTTATAGAGGGAGGGGAGGAGGGAGGCAGAGAAGGGCCATTTTTGTCCCTAACTCATCAAGCACATCTGCAGAATTGTCCAAGCTGCTGCCTCCCAGTTTCAAAAGAAAAAAATGATCGTTTGATAAACCGTCCCCGATTCACCACTTTCTCACAAGGGTGGGAGACCCAGCCCTGACCTCCGTATGATTTCACGTCAGCACCAGGCTTTCTTTCCCCACCCCCAAATTGCTAGAGAAACTTTGAAATGTATCCTGTGGCTTTCTCTCTCCCTTCTTTCACCCCCCCCAATTTCCCACCCTCTCTACCCCACTGGCCTCTGTTTTCTCCCTGGGCCCTCCAGAGTGTAGGCGAGTAATTAGTCCCCTCTTTCTGGGGCACAATGAAGCCAGGGTGTTCGGCGGGCCCCTTCCCACCGCTCACAGAGCTGGGGGCCTGGGGGGAAGGACCAGGTGGCATGTGCAGTGTGTTCCAGGCCTGTACAATTGCTGGGGGACAGAGCCAGGGGCTCAGGGACTGGTGTGCTCCTGTTTCTCGAAGGAATGTGCAGAGGCTCATGCATTAATGGTCCCCACACAATGCTTGCATTTTTTTCCTGGCAGAGGCATCTTTCCTGTGAAAAGGCTGCCGAACTCAGGGCCCAGGCGGGAGCTTTTGCTGCCACAGTGGCGTTATTTCCCACCCTGCGCTTAGTCACTTGGAGCTAACATGGGAGACCAACAGGCCGCGTCTCCTGAGAGCCCGATCTTTGTATCTGATGTGTGCTCCCCCTCTGCCCTGTCAGTTTTGTGTGTTCACGGAGTGTTGATTTTAATGTGGGCCTGTGTTGGTCTGGGAGGCCAGGCTGGGGGGCCTCAGGTCTTTGTCTTGCAGGGCCTTTTCTTCTTGGAGGGTCTTCGGCCCTGGAGGCTAGTGGCAGATTTGAGAGGTAGGGTGAGATGCCAACTCTGGCTGGCAAAGGATTCCCCCATCCATGCGTCTGTTACAGACCACCATGGGGTGCCTAGAAAACAAGAGCACCTTGGGATGCTCGGGCACACGCTTGCTTGGCACCCTACCACCCCTTGAGGGGGGCGGTTAGTTCTACCCCGTAGGGCTGCCAGCTTGAAGTGAGTTAAACCCCCCTTGTGACTGAGTCTGGCAGGAACACAGATTGTGAGCCTCAGGGAGCCAGGGCAGGGCCTCGTTTGCAGGGGTTTGGGGGAGGCAGGGGCAGGCAGGAGGGGTGCTGGGAGAGCAGAAGTCAGCTGCAGAGACTACCCTGCAATTGTAAGAGTCAGGAGAGAATAGCTCCAGACAGAAAAGAGGCAAAGTGTCCAGGGGAACTTTGGAAAATCACAGATGCTCATCTCAGGCAGTTGAGGGGAGAGTCCCTAGAAACTAGGGGTTGAATGGGAGGCATTTTCCCCAATGAGAACTGGGCACAGTTACAGGTAGAACCACTAGGGACCAGTGAGCAGGATGTCTTCTGTCTTTACCATTCGCCTTCTTGCAGTGTAGCCTCATGCGAGGAGCTGGGGGACCAGGTCTATACCCCAGGTCTTACTGGGGGACAGTGTGCATGTGCATGACTTGAAGAGGAGACTCCGGGGAGCCTCAGCCTGGGTGTGGCCTGCTCTGCTTCTGGGGAGAGCAAAACCTCCAAGTACCTCAGAGTCAGGGATCCAGTAGATGAGGTCTCTATCCCCCAACCATGGCCAGGCCACAGTTTGGCATCTCTTGTGGTCCTGGGGTTGGGGGCCTTCATCTGAGGAACCCGGTTTTTAGGAGGGGGCTGTGTCCTCACTTTCCATATGGATCAGAAGGTAGATGTGTGGGCTGGCTACAGAGACGAGGTGGCCCTAGGGAGGCATCCCGCCAAGGTTCACCAAGCACAGCAGCTCCTCTGTGCTGCTGTTGGCACCCTTCAGACTGTCTCAGGAATTGGTGCCAGGCCTGATGAGGGGAAAGAAGCTGGATCTCCAAGGCCCTTGAGGGGCCTAAGTCCCAAAGGGGCCCCAGAGTAAGAAGCAGCTCCTGCTTTAGGTCACTCTGTTTCAGAGAACATTTCTTTTTTTTTTTTTTTTTTTTTTGAGACAGAGTCTCACTTTGTTGCCTGAGCTAGAGTGAGTGCTGTGGCGTCAGTCTAGCTCACAGCAACCTCAAACTCCTGGGCTCAAGCGATCCTACTGCCTCAGCCTCCCGAGTAGGTGGGACTACAGGCATGCGCCACCATGCCCGGCTAATTTTTTCTATATATTTTTAGCTGTCCAATTAATTTCTTTCTAATTTTAGTAGAGACGGGGTCTTGCTCTTGCTCAGGCTGGTCTTGAACTCCTGAGCTCAAACAATCCGCCCGCCTCGGCCTCCCAGAGTGCTAGGATTACAGGCGTGAGCCACCGCGCCCAGCCAGAGAACATTTCTTTCATTGAGAAGTAGGCACTCCCAGCAATACTCACCTCTGCTTTTTTCCTTTTACTGTTCTTTTCCCTTTATTTTTCCAAATATTGTTTCTCCTCTCCCTTCTCTTCCTTATTTTGGACTGCTCATTAAAAGCCAGGGAGAGACAGAGCTCATGTGTATGGATGTGATAATGGGGATTGGGGTGCAGAGATGGTGAGGCTGGGGCTCCAAGATTATAGAAGGCTCTGTTATTCCCCCTTGGCTGTGAGGGCACCAACATATCATAACCTTTAAATGCAAACTTGATGGAGGAGAGAGATGAAAGCATGGAAACAAATTAGATATATCTATAGGGGGTGTTCAACTGGAGAAAATGAGCATTTCCAACTAATTGCAGTACAGGACATTTCATTATTAAGCTTCATTACAAGGGAAGAGTGCAGCAGGCCTCTTTGGGGATTCCCTGGGCTGCTTTTTGCCTTGTAAAAGTATAATTGTATTTAGGGTGGGGGAAGAAGCAGGAGTTGCTCTTGGTAACTTTGCAGAACACCCAGGGATTTAAAGCAGAGTTTGGAGCAAGGGAGAGGAGGAGAGATGGGCTGGTGGGAGGATGCTTAGAGGCCTCATTCTCTGACAACACAAAGGAAGTGGGAAAAACTCTTCTGGGGGTAGAAACCTCACTTCTGAAACCAAGATTGAAGAATTTGGAATGACAGGAGCAATGTTGATCAGAAAACCTGACTTCCTAGGAGACCTGATGTCTATTTTAACTTTTATATTAAAAGGACAAAATGGTGGAATGCAGATGCAGTGCAATGGTCTGACAAAACTGTTGTTTCCCAGCATACGTGGGACCTTCTTCTTATGGGCCAGGGAAGGGCTGGTGGGGCCTTTAACTGGGCCTGGTTGGATGCGTATTAACTTCCATCCATGAAGGGGCAGTCTGGTGCTGTCCATGGAAGATTATCTGACTCAGATAATGAACTTGGCTTTACAGTTCTGGCTCCTTTTCCTGCTGCTGCTACCCCAGGGCTCATGTCCAAAGTATAATCAGTCCCCCAGAAAACTCTGATCCAGGGTGTTTGCTTCAAGGAAATAACTTGTCTAGGTTTTTTCTAGTCAATCAGATGATCTGGTATTTAGTGTTCTCAAGAAAGCTGAGAAAAGGTATTATTTTGTCATGGAGAATTCATACCCAAGAGCAGTGGGTACAAAATCTGTCATTTCAAATCAGTGTTTCTTGTGATGTCATCAAAAGTCCAGAATTTTTGCTTTTTCCCACCCAAACTATCCTTTGCTTTTTACTAAAAGTCTGTGCTTAAGTTCCACCTTTCTGAGGTACCTGGGACTTTAAATTATGTAGAATATCTTCCTGTGGTTGGTAGACCTCTTCCTTAATGGAGGCCTAATCCCTTTCTTTAGTGGATAGGGACCTCCCTGGTGATTGGGTGAACCTAGGATTTATGAGCTCACTGAGTACCTGTAGGAGGCAACTCATTTCTGTTTCCCTCTTTTCTTCTTTTTTCCTCTTTCTTCCCGCAAAGAGGGGAAGTGCACTTTCTACTTCCCCAGAGCAAAGCAGAAGAGATGATCAGAGGAAGCAGTTAGCACCTCATGAAAATTAACTGAGCAATAGATAGCCAACACTATTACTTAATTTGCAGACACAGGTCCTGTACCCTCCTCTCAGCTCAGTTTGTATATCTGTCACCTGTTTCTGGGCCTGTGACCTATAAGTATGTCAGGGTGGCAGGCAGTCCCTTAGTCTCTGGTGCCCTCCTGCCAAGTTATAGCATCCTCTCCTGAGATGAACCACATGCAGTCCTCTGCTTTCACCTTCATCACTTTGTATTGATGACACCATTTCTTCTGGGTCAGAGTCACCTCCAGAAGACACCTTGAAATCAGTGAGAGTGTGCCTGTGTGGATTCCATCATTTCCATTTCTCTGGAGCATGGAGAGGTAGTTGGGAACCTACTTATTGAGTTTTGGGGAATTACTATGTTTCTTGAATTTATTTTATTCTCTTCTCCTCTGGGTTATCTCCTGCCCATTCTTCTTGTCATGGCTGCCCTCGCCTGTGAATCCCCGTTCTATTAGTGACAGTGCATGGAAATGTTGTTTGTTGTGTTGAAGCTGTGTGTTTCTCAAGCAAGTTGTAATGTGCAGTTGTGGTTGTATGGGAGACTACAGGGCCGAGCGTGACAGAGGGAAGCTCTGTGAAGTTGGCAGAGGCCCAGGCCCACACTGGTGGCAGCTGACCTGTGGATTCTGCACAGGGTATCATCAGGGTCTCAGCTCCTTGGCTTTGTCACAGAGGGATAGCAGAATACTTGGGCAGGATGGGAAGTTGGTTTTCTCTAGAGACTTTAGACTTGAGGGTACCTCAAGTCAGCAGCTAGAGGTGTCCAGCACCTGGCACAAGTACTGTGTAGAAATGGAAGTCTTAAGTGATGTGGGTCACAGCCATTAAATGAGGAACCCATATGACTACCAAGTGTATTTGCAAATTTGTGTCATTTCTCATCATTCTTCTGAAAGATTTATATCCCATCTCAAGTGACTTAGTGGGAAAGAAAGGAAGCTTCCAATCAAGCTTCCTTTCTTTGGTGTCCTACTATTTTTCCAAAGAGAAAACTCTATAATTTTATAATTTGGGATTTCAGAAATGCATGACAAAAACATGCCAAAGCAGTTGTCTGTGTGGTGTGAGTGGGTTGAGCTAAACTTGAGGAATTGGATGGGATGGGCAGGCAGCTGCTTAGGGAAGGATTTCCAGGTCGGCAACTGCTTGAACTCCTGTGTGAAACCCTCTCCTACTTCAGAGACCCAGTGAGAACGCTTCCTTCCCTCATCCCCTCTAAGGTAGTAGTTGCCCAAACAAAGTGCAGAGTCAGCACTCTGGGACCCAGTAGAAAGGAGCCAACAGAGGCAAAATGACCTGTGGATGAGAGCTCCATTCCCTGGAAATAATGAGGGGAACAGATAAGGTCACCACTGGAAGCTCCTCCTCACACTATAGGAGTCCCTGCCCAGGCCTAGGGCCAGGAGGACATGATTCTTGGGAATAAGTGGGCTCTGGCAGCCCCTGGATGTTAAGCCTCCATTTGGAAAGCCATGAATACCTACAGCTAGCAATACTGCATCGGCGTGTATGGACTTGGGGAGCTTGAGGTCCCAGAGTTTTGCAGTAGGGCTGACTGAAGCCATGCTTGTGCCCCATCCCTAACCACCACCATCCCACCCCTGCCAAGAGATAGAAAACTTCCCTCCAGGCCTCTTGGGGCCAACTCTGGTTCCACTGGGACTTTAAATCTCAGAAAAGAGCTAACAGGTATTAGGTGCTGTGGGATCACTGTAGGCTGTTTATGATCTAAGTCCTGGGTTTGAAATTAATTGGATTGCAGAAACAACTTCCTTTTATTATTTTTTCAAACCAACTAAATACCCCAAAACCAAATTTTAAAACCCCCAACCTTTCATCCTTCTCCCTCTCCCTGTGGCTTTATTTGCTGGGTATTGAAAAGTGCTTTCCCCAGCCTCCTCTGGGTTACCCTGCCAAACAAAGTGAGAAACCCAGGGAAGGAGGAAGCTGGTGCCAAAAGGGCTGGCCGGCTGCCCCTCCTAGCTCTGCGTCCTGTGGCCTGCCCCAGCCGCCTCAGTCTGGGCCACAGCCCAAGCAAGCAAAGGCGCCTTGACTAGCAACAAGCCCCAGCTTTGTTGCACCTAGAGGGGAAATGCTTTATGGAGCCCAGGGATCTCCTCTGAGAACACCTGTGCCTCTCGGCCTTCTGCCTAGACAGGGCCTTCTGCTGGCATGGGGGCTGCTGCGTTCCAGCCAGCAGGCTGATCCTAGAGAGTTGAGAGGTGGGAGATAGCTAAGGGGGCTGTGGTCAGTTTCAGGGGATTCAAATTCCAGTTTGCACCTTTAAGGGATCTCCCGAGGCCCTGGCCAGGTTAAATTTGTCTTGTTTGTCATCAGCATTGACAGTAGCTTTCTAAGTGGTCTGCAGAATAGACAGGGAACCTGAGGTCTCACTTCTTACCCCAGTTCCTCGTGCTTCAGGAGGGGAGCGTGCAGGAGGGGATGGTGCAGGTTCCGTTTGCTAGGCCACTACCTTGATCAAGAATCCCAAGTGACACTCTTTTGCCTAGCCAGTGATGATGATAATGATGAGAGTGACTAGCACTTAAAGAGTGCCAACTCAATGCCAAGCACTATGCTGAACACTTTATATCTCATTTAATCTTCCCAGATAGGTCCTGTCATATCCTCGGTTTACATGTAAGGAAAACGAGGCCATGTTAACTAACATGGCTGAAATCACATCTCTTGTAACTGATACACCCAGAGATTGAGGCCTGGCATCTGACTCCAGAGTTCGTGCTTTTTAATCGCCACTTTCTGCTTCCCCATACCATGCTGCACTCTCCCATTTGGGATTAGAACTTGTTGATTGTCTTGAATTGTTTCCAATTTTTTCAAAAAAATATGAATTCAAGACTTGATTCTCTGGCTGGACCTTATACTGCCTAAGGACAAGCCTATGTGAATTTTGTTTTTCTTGAACACCCCAGCACCTATCACAGGACTGGCTTGGGAAGCCCTCAGGTACTTTTTGAAGGAATGAAGCCCCTATCTTTGTCTGCCTCCAGCTTAGGAATTGCCTAGGCAAGGCCTTGTTTTGTGAGAGGGGTGGCCATTCCCAGAGCAGGATCTTCTGTTTGTCCTGGGGAGGCAGCCTCTGAGTGTGCCTGAGGAAAAGGTGAGGGGGAGAGGGTGTCCTATGTAGGCAGGACACACGGTTGATGCAGGGGCAACAGGAAGATGGGGAGACAGAATCCAAGCCATATGTGACTAGGAGCAGAGCCAGTTGTTCTGAGCAACCTGTTTCATGCACCTTCACAGGCCTCCCGTCTTGCAGGCCTGCTTGTCTCCTGCAAGCTGCTGGATTACTGGCAAGGGTGTGAGGGCAGGGTTTGGTTTCACATCTCTGAACTGTAAGTGTTAGGACTAGCCACCCTTTACTTTGTAGATTCTTTTATAGAGAATCACTTTGAAACTCTTTTGTGAGGGCTTGGGGTGGGGATGAGGGTAGGAACAGTAGTTCCTAGTAGCCCGTCCAGGCCAGCTAAAGAGTGAGGTGGGGTAGCACATCATATCATAGCAGTTTTCATGGCTAGATCTCAGTGTTGGATAAACAGGCAAAAAGTTTAACCTGACCACCACCTACAAACCATATGCCAAACTGCTCCAAGTGTCCACGGCTATAGTTTGCCCTGGATATAGTTCATCTAGGCTGTCAGAGAGTCTACTGTGTGTGGTGAGGTTTTGGATGGCAAGTGGGGGCATGGGCCCATTTCTGTTGGCATGACTGGAGGGCAGCCGGGGCGGCAGGGCTGTAGAGCAGTAGCCTGTGCTGTGGGCAGCTCAGCTTTGTTCCTTTTCATCAGTCCTGGGTTCTGCTGGATTGTAATGTTATTAGCAGAGTAGCCTTGGAGAGTATCTGGTTCTGAGGTTTCTAGACAGGGCTCTAAAAGTTTGTGTCAAAGGCAGGAGGGTGGGAAGTCACATGGGTGATGACTGTTCATCTGAAATAGCTCCCCTGGTACTGTCTTAGAAATCTATTATAGATGCTAGCTCACAGAAGTGTTTCTGTTGTTCTTTTTACAGTTGAAAAATATTGTTCTAGTGTAACTGTTTCCCATTTTACAGACAAGAAATTTGAGGTCCCAGGAGATTATAGGCTTGCCCAAGGCATGGCAGCTTGTGAGCAGCTGAGCTGTCACTAAATGCAAGCCTGCCAAGCCCCAGCCCTCTGCCCTCTAGTGCACCATGATCCTGCTTGCCTTGGGGCCTGCCCTGGTCTGGGTTCTGGGTGTCTTCACCTGGCAATTATCTCAAGTGCTCATTCTTTCTCTCACCTGTGCACAACTCATTTGTCAAACAGCCCTTCCGTTCTGTTTCTCATTCTTGCACTTTTTTTGAGGAGAACTGCTGCTTTCTCTCCTGGGTCTGGGGTCAGGGCTCTTCTAGGGCTGGTTGTGAGAGGCCGGCAGGCCTGCTTGCTGCTGGTTCTGCAGTTACTTCTGCTGCTGAAGCCATGTGCCAGCCTTTGCACACCTTGGCACTGACCCCAGATAAACCACATGCTGCTCCCACCTTGTGCCTCCCTAGCATTGAAGCCACTTCTAAGCAGAGGACTCTCTTTCCTCTGCTCAGCACTGGTTAGTAGGACTGCTGTGGTGGTAACAGTAGAGTTAAGTGTCACAGGAATCTCCTGAGTCTGTCTCTGTGTTCCCAGGAGAATCTCTTTCCTTGATGATTCCTGACTCCACGAAGGCCCAAAACATGATGTGAGCTCCAGCCCCAGGCCCTCTGAGGAGAGCTGAGCAAATACAGTACTGTGGACACTCTGCCACATAGCCGCCTCTCTTGTCCCATGCTGGCTCGGGCTCAATTCACTATCCGTTCCCTATCTTTGCTTCAGAAATGCAGGGCTGTGGTGCTAAGTACAGGTCAGCTGTCTTGAGGGCTGCCATCTCCCAGAAAGCTATTTGGGGTGCCAACCCTGATTGGAAGACACAGATTGGGAGGATGTAGGTAACGGATGGCAGCATCTTCTTTCCCTTGTCCAGGCCCCAGTCCCAGCAGCCCCCACTGGCCCTGGTCTGGCTCACCACAGGGCCCAATTCAGAGGCCTCTTTTGTTTGGCCTGCACAGAGCAGCCCCAGCTCACCATTCCCACATGCCAGAGTTTCCCCACCATTCACTGGGAAGGCTGAAAAGCCCTCAGCTAATTGCGTTGGGCTGAAAATTACCACTTCCCTGTGTTCCCCTGCTGCTGAGGACATTTGTGTCACTGCTGTATTTAGGGGGAACAAAGGCCCCCTGTGGGGAGAGCCCAGGTACAAATGTGGGATGGGGGGAATAATTGTGGTCTCTCCAGGTGAAAGCCCCTGTTAAACTTCAGTAAGTCAATTAGGCTTGCGGGGGAGGGCAGAGACCCCCACAATAAACTGTTCCCACCAAGCAATTAAAGAAAATCATTTTAGCTTTGAGGAGAGAAACTGCTTATTAGAAATTTGTAGGCTCCCCCACTTTCCTACCACAGCCCCCCCTAGGGATGAAACAACAAAACGCCTTCCTCAATAGAAGTGTTTCTCCTCCTTCCACTCATTGTGTGGCCTGAAAGCACTTACCATGTGAGGGCAGAGGGGGGGACAGAGACAGGCCAAAAGGGGAGAAAAATCACAGGGCTTAACACCTGGGCTGGTGCAAAATCACAACTGCCCAGTAGGGTTGGGTAAAGAGACCCCGTGGGCACGGTGTGTCCCCAGGATGTGTGTGGAGCTTGCTGTGTGGGACATACGTGTATCCATGGACCACTATCTGCTCCTCAGAACACAGACATTATGCAGACATTATGTGGGGCATCCTGTGTGCCCCCTTACCAAAGGGAGCAAACACAAGGCTGTATGTGTGTGTGCGTGGGTATGCACACACTATCCTCAGCAAAGGGTGGCAAGGCCAAGACAACCCAGCTGGGCAAGCACCTCTTCCCAAGGCTGTGACTCGGCCCATGTTCTCTCTCCTCCCAGGAGCCAAATCCCAGCACCTGGGAGTTAAGCCACAGCATAGCTTTCTGCCTCAGACAGTCGGTAACTGAGGGCTGAATGGCCAGCAGCCACCTCCTGGCCCTGGGCTAGGAATGGTTTGTGGGGGGGTAAGGGGTGGACGTGCTAATCTCTACAGTCTTGCTCTCCATGTTGCTTGGGTGGGGTGAAGTGTGGAGACTCAGCAGGAAAAAAATCAGTGGCCTGGGCTGGCACATGCTTTCTTGGTATCTAGCTCGCCTGATATGGCTTATGGGAGTCTCCAGTTGGCAAAGCCCCTCCTCCCCAATTTCTGAGGAGAAGCACGAATTGGAAAGATAAGGTGATCTGATTTCTTCTTATCTGGGGAGGATGGCGGGGAGGGAGGTCGACTCGTGCATCAGGAGTCTATAATTTGGTAATTTACAGGTACATAGACACATGTGTCCTCACAGATCACAGATAGTGTAGGCACACCCTACCCTGCCCTAAATTTTTGCACTTTAGGGAAGGGCCTGGTGGCGCTGATGGTGGTCATGGCATTGAGCCAGGCACTGCCCTGGCCCCAGTGCTTCTCTGTGGCTCATGATGTGTTTGGCCTTTATGCCAATGTTCCAAAGAGGTGAAATTAAACATCAAGGGGTAGACTTTTCCCAGAAAGCAAATATGCCAAGTTGTTTGCCTACCAAGGGGCCTTAGGAGGTAGAATTTGGTGTCTACAGGCTGGCAGTAGGGAGGCAAGGGACGTTGACAAAGTCCTGAGCAGGAGTGTGGAGGGGAGGTTCTACAGAGATCAAGGGCTGGTTGGAATCTGGGGGTCTTAGAGGGGTGGC
>NW_012153396.1:3029963-3033276 GCF_000956105.1 Propithecus coquereli | reverse complement strand
GCGCCCGGCCTTTTTTAAACTTTTAATTCTGAAAAATTTCAAACATACACAAAGTGAAAATAGTAAAATTAACTCTTATGTTTTCCATCAGCATCTTAATTATTTTGTGCATGCTTTTAATTCAAATTAGATGAATACCTGGAAAGTATCTTTAAAATATCTATCTTTTAGATGCGTGGCACTATAGTTGTTAAAAGTGGAAGGGTCTGAGAGTAGCCCAAACTCAGTCCCATCAGAATGAGGCTTGTGGTTTCCAGTAGAACTTTCAGTCTCATCAGTCCATAAAAAGGGATTCAAGGAGCCAAATCTCTGAAGATCAGGGCTTTGTCCCTTGGAAACTATACACCCATCCCTCAAACAGCATCCTTGTTATCTGATGTTGGCCAGACCATCTCCCCACCTCCTACTGGGAGTGGAAGGGAAGATTTTTTCTGCCACTGTTTTCAGGCCTCATTATAAGAGAATATCTCATCTCCTTTTTGGAGTTCCAGGCCAGCCTGTGCTGCTCTGTTTTATCTGCTCTCCTAGCAGACCCACCAGCTACTGATTTTGTGGTTGAGGTATTTGTTCTTAGTCAGGCCTCAAGGTGTCCAGCAGATTGGCACACCCAGGTATCTGCCATCCAAGTACTAACCAGGCCCAACCCTGCTTAGCTTTGGAGAGCAGACGAGATCAGGCACATTCAGGGTAGTATGGCCCTAGACAAACCAGGTATCTGAGGTTTCAGTTGGGTCTCAGTGAGGACATTCAGTTGGGTGAGAAGCCCAGCAGTTACTGAACAGAGGTTCTATATTATTCAGGACAAATTGGTTGTAAGTGACAGAAACCAAATTCAAATTAACATAAATAAAAGTGAGAATATTTGGCTCATGAAATCCAGGGGAAAAGCTGAACAACCAGGCCAAAAGAAGAATTCAAATACAGCAGGCCTCAGGAGTAGCTGGGCTCAGAGGCCACAGTGCTGCCAGGACTTCTGGGGTGCTCATCTCTGTTTCTTCTTGGATCTTAGTTCCTTCCTTTTTCCCAGCTGACCAGCTTATTCCACAAGGCTTCCAAGAGCTCCTGAGTTTGGCAACTCATTGCTTAAGTCATAGGGAGTGACTGGCTTCCAAAAATCCCATGGCAGAGACTCACTGGTCCAGCTTGGCTCAGCTGCCCATCCCTTGATTAACTAATGTGTCCAGGGAGGGAGAGTCATGTAAGAACATGGCAAATCTCTCAGGAATCACATGTATCAAAGGAGAGTGTAGGGCAGACATAACAATAGGTATCTACTGTTTTTATAAAAATTAGGTTACTCCATGATATCCAGTACCAAAATGTCCATGTGAATGGTGACTGAGCTTAAAGACCTTGGCTACCAGCTCTCAGACAAAGTTAAGAGTCTGGAAGGAACTGTTGCGCTACAGCCTTTGGTGTCTTCCTCCTCACTTCATTACTAGTCAGCTGATCAGGGATTCTTCCTTTGTAAGGTGTTGATGGTGTCCTCAGAAAAATCTGCCATGTTCCTAATGCGACATGCACAGGGGAAAGAACCTGGCTGCAGACACAAGGTTGGATCAATAAGCAGTAGCCCACCACCCTCCCAGTGGGGCAGAGAGAGACTGGAGCCAAGTCCTGGGATGGCAAAGGCCTGACCTGTCTAGGCTTTCCCCAAAGGAAAATGACTAGCAGGCTGCATGATTTGGAATTAGACTGCAGGAATACAGTTTCCTCCCAGATTAGTGTGGAAGACAAGAACTCCTGCCTTTCCACTCTTTAGTACCATTGTCAAGAGGACAGGAAATCTTGAGGAGGAAAAAAGTTCAAGGTCAAGATTCCTAGTGCTGCTAACTAATTTGGACACAAGGAAGCTCCTCAGAACTTTGCCTTCCTGAAAGGCCCTGTAATGGAAATCTTGCAGAGAAAGACCTCTGCTACTATTTCCAGCCTTATGAGTTTTCTACTTCTCCCAGTAATGTAAGTCTCATTGTATGTGGCCAGTGTGAAGACTCTGGGGACCTTGTTGTCTCTGATCACAGAGAAGGAGTTGACATATACGCCAGAGTTTACTGCTGGCACTCCTCTACAAATGGAGCGCTCCTTTCTTGAGGAATAGACTTTAATTGCTAGGTCTTATCGTCATGGATCCTTCTTCTGTAGCCCTGTTGTGTATAATTTATGATGCATAACAAGCCCTGCTGGCCTATCAACCTCCATGACACCCCCTTCCTTCTCCTTGTGCTGCCCTCGCCCGCACCCATAGCCTTCAGGGTAATGGCGGAACATGCCACAGCAATCAGATCAGGTTGAAGAGTGTAGAGCTTCACCTCCCCTCCTACTACCTCTGTCATGATGGAAGGAAGTGGTTCAAGGATGCACGTGGTGGTGGTGAATCCATAGGTTGACACTCTCCCTTCTGCCTCCCTTTTTTCAGTTTGCTGGATGTTACTGTGGGACTCTTTGCCATTGGTTGGTGATCAGGGCCCCTCTTCTTTTAAGCCCCGCCATAGTTATGAGGCCCTTGGATAGGGAAAGCCATATGGTAGATAGTGTGAATGGACTCTCCTGCCCTTGGCTAGGAGGTAGATGCTGCCAAATTGCCCTCCAGTTGGGCTGTATCAGATTACATACCCACGAACAGTGTGGACAATTACCTATTTCCTCCTTACACTTATCAGTACTGGCTAATATCAGTTTTGTGAAAAATTTTGCCACCATGATGAGTAAAAAATATTTAATTTGGGGAGTAAGTATAGAATAGTGATAAGAGATGGACTTTGCAGCCCATCTGGCTGAGGTCAAGTCATGAGTGCCCCCTCCTACTAGCTATGTGACCTTGGTGAGTTCCTTAACCTCTCCATTCCTCAATTTCCTCACCTATAAAATTGGAATAATATTGGTAGTACATTCCTCATAGTGACTTCTTAAATTGTTTTTTATTATGGAAAGTTTCAAAATATACAGAAGTAGAATAATTACTAACTCTTGGATGATCTTGCTTCATCGATACTTCCCACACACTTTCCCCTCGCATATTATTTTGAAGCAAATATTAGACATGTAATTTTATCCATAAATATTTCAGCACATACTCTGAAACTGCGGTCCCCAATCCCCAGTCCACGGCCTGTTAGGGACCAGGTTGCAGAGCTCCACCCTTCGCAAATCCCGGTCGCATGGAAAAATTGTCTTCTGTGAAACCAGTCCCTGGTGCCAAAAGGGTTGGGGACTGCTGCTCTAAAAGATAGTGGTACTTTTAAAATGTAGTCACAGTACCATTATTATACCTAGAAAAATATCAAATATGTAGTAATGTTCTGAGGGTTAAATG
>NW_012153396.1:3022934-3029233 GCF_000956105.1 Propithecus coquereli | reverse complement strand
TTGTTGTTGTTGTTAGGTTTATTCTTGGATATTTTACAGTTTTTGAATTCTTTTGGTGAGTGGATTTTTAATTACATTTTCAATCGATTATTGCTGGTATATAATAACAGCTAACATCCATGGGTGTTTGCCACATACCATACGCTATTCTAAACATCTTATCCCATATAATTTTTACAACAAGACTATGCCTAGGTACTGTTATTATTTCTGTTTTACAGATGAAGAAACTGGGCTTTAGAGAGGTTAAATAACTCACCCAGGATCACACGATACTACGTGGCAGGGCCAGGAGTCCACGCCTGTGCTCCTTTCCACTATTGCATGCGGCATGCCCGCGACCTCATCCCACCCTGGTATTAGCTGGGATAGTATTTTAGTCGAGTCTTTCAGATTTTCTAGGTCTGCAAATAATGACCATGTATAGCTCATCTTTTTCCATGCCTCATGTTGGGTACCTAGTTTTATGAATGTTGTATTATCATTTCTCAGAAGTCTGACCCAGTCAGTTTTTCTTTTAGCACTGGAACATGTTGCCATTTCATTCTTTCAGGAGCACATGGAACAGTTGCTTATGTGTGCTTTACCATTTTAGTATGTTTCTTCTACTTTTTCCTTTTCTATGCATAGGCTCTTTTTAAAGTAGTTGTAATAATGCTATTTGTACCCTACTTTTTTCTCTTGTAATGGTATATCATAAGCATCTTGCCTGTATTCTTTGGGAACATCATTTTAAATGACTGTATAATAGTCCATTAAGTAGATGGATCATCATTTATTTAACATGTTTTGGTCTTGACCCCTTGAAGGCAAGGCATATCCTCCTTTTCCTATTAGCCCATTGTGGTTCAGTCATCATGAAGTTGGCTAAACTTTTGAATTTATATTTTCTATCCTCACCATCTCTATGAGGTAAGGCGTTCCAGTTGCTGTGTGAAATGGAACTTTTAAAAATTTGCCTTAAACTTAGTAAAGCTTCAGATAAGCCTCTTGGTCTTACTATCCTTTAGTTTGATGAACAATGTTGTATTTACCTTCCCCTATCTGGTCTTAAAGTTTTAGTCCTAGGGACCCACCTCCCCATGTCTAGACAGTCACTGCTCTAGATGGTAGGCCCAGCAAGCATGTCCCTGTTCCCTATCACAGATCCGACCCAAGCAGCCTTCTAGTTCTGTGTACAGCAGTCAGGTGGATGTTTCCCCAGCTATAAAGTGGATGTTTGCTGGAGAGAGAATAAGATTTGCCTCTTTTTTCCCCCTTCCCAAACACATCTATTTCCCTACCCCTTTGGTGACCCGGGGTGCCCTGTTGGCTGGATCTTAGGAGCTGGCTGTCTCACACTTTCATCTGCCCCCTGCCTGTGTCTTTCCCCTTCCTGACTTCTGTTGACCTCCTGTTCCCACTCCACTGGTCCCTCCCTCACAGTGCTGTCACTGCAGCTATGCTCATGGCTTCCCCTCACCGAGTGAGTTTGTGTGACCTTCGCACTGTATTCATGCTTCGGGACTTAGTGCTGTAATGATGTCAGTGGCGGAGGTTAGCAGATGGCGGCAGCAGCGATGAGACCTGACATGTTCTAATGACTCCCTCCTTCCCACCCTTGCTGGCCGAGCTGATGGAGAGGCAGGGGTTTCCTTGAGGTATTTAAGGAGGGGCCAAGGGAAATCGGGGGGCCCCCAGGTGCCGATGAGGCCTGTGACCTTTGCTGCTATAATATCAGTGTTTCACAAGCAGGGCGGTTCGGGAGCCCACTTGCAGCCCATCAAAAATTGATTTAATTGCAATTTTTCCTCCAATTAGGAGCACTGGAGCCTGACTAATTGGAGTAATAGAGAGTAATAAGGCTCAGATAAAAAGCCTTCCTCGGCCGCCTTTGTATCTCGTGTCAGTGCCTGTCAGAGGTCAGAGAGCTTGCATATTCTATTAGGCAGCCTGGCCTTCATTTGTACAAATTAGTTTACCCAACAGTAATTAAAATGCCAATGCGGGTTGAAGAGAACTGAATACACTTGATGGGCATGTTGGTGAATGATGTGACAGCTCTGGTGGCCTCCCTTGCCAAAGTGTGTCAGCCCAGGCTCAGAGGCTGCTGGGGCCTGGGCCAGCTGGACAGCTCCAGGCCAGCCACGGGGCACAGCTGCTGAGCACGCCACTTCTGCTGCCCCACCTCAGAGCCACTCGGTCTCTGCTTTCTTGTTCCAGGTGGAGTCATTTGTCCATTCATTCATTCATTCATTTGTTCAATAAGCATTTGCATTTTCAATATGTGTCAGGCATTATACTATGTGCTGGGGATATAAACAAGACTAACTGTTGAAATAGCCCAGATGAGAGTTATGGGGTAAGGAGTGGTAACTAACTAGGGCTCTGGAATCAAGACTGACTGGGTTCCGATGCCAGTCCACTAATTGCTACCTATGTGAGCTAGAGCAAGTTACGTTACCTCTCTGAGCCTCAGTTTCCTGATCTGTATAGTAGGGAAAGTGGTACCTACTGCATAGTGTTATGATGATTAGATGGGATAATGCTTTTGAAACACTTGCTCAGCACCTGGCATGTAGTAAGTGCTCAATAAATTACTAGTGTTACTAAGAGGGCCTAAATTAATGCAGAAGCAGCAAAAATCTCTCTTTCCTGCCCATGCCCAATGAATTTCCCTTACCTTCCTCTCCTCTTTTCTATGTCTTATTATTTTCTGTTTCTCAACTTGAGTGCAGAACCCCAATTCTCCTGGCATCTTTCTCTGATGTGAGACACCTATGTCTACTTCTTGGGCCTGGTGATGATCTCTGTGATGCTGGGTTTGCCTGAGCCAGGGCCACAGGGCAAGTAAGGTAGGTTGAGGGTCTGGGCAAGGTCTGCGACAGAATGAGAAATTGTAGAAGGCTGGCTTCTGGTGAGGGCTTTCTGGTCCAAAAGGAGTTGAGCTTACAGAGTCAAAATGACTTTTAGACCCTCTAGCTAAGAGAGAGTGTGTGTATCTCTATGAGTGTGCATGAGAGAAAGAGAGAGAGAGAGAGAGAGTTGACATTAATTTTTAGGTACTGTTGGTACTTCTATCTTTTATCTGATTGTGGTGCTTATAAGGGACTTCTCACTCCCCCAACAATTTGTGACTGTGTCTTGTGTCATTCAGGTTTGAGTGTTTGGTGATCTGAGACTTGTTTCATTAAGAAGCAGATGGACCATCTTCACAGCCCACATGACTAGGTTTCCCAGCCATGTTGGCTGTGGGCTCTGGAAGACACTTTTGGTTCAGTTTCACAAATTTGTACTGAATGCCTCCTCTGGGCCAGCCACTGTGCTGGGCATTGGAGTACCTGGGAGCCATAAGATGGTTCATGATCTCAAAGGGAAGATGAGAAGAAAAACAAAAAATGCCATTTGTCCCATGAGCATGGTAGGGACTCAAAGGAAGGATGGCCAACCTACCTGGGGAGCCACCAGCTCCTGCCTCTGCCTGTGCAGCACAGGTTTGATGTCCTTGTTCCCGGGATACCACTGAGGGAAGAGATATGACTGAGGGCAAAAGCCATTTGAATTTTCTTTCTTTTCTGAGGGTAGCTATCTTTTTAAGTATTTTCAAACCCTAAATTGAGGTTGTAGCAAAGGCCTTTAGGGGGGAAAATTCTTTGAGTAATCCCTTAGGAGGAGCCAACCAAGGAAGGGTACATGTTTTCATCTAGTTGATCTCCAGCTATTACCAAGAACCTTTGACGTGCTTAGCACATGAGCCAGCACAGTGAGGGATGTGGAGAGGATCTGGTTGAAGACATGCAGCTGATGCACATGGAAAGGTGACCAGAGCACAGCATTACATTTGGGCTAAGTCGCCGTGGAAGTTAGAGAACTAAGGTGGGGAAACCGCCTGTGATGCACAAATCCAACCCCATTCACCCCTTTCACAGCCCTTCATCTGGTGAGTCTCAAGGGAAGGTCTGAGTGTGTGTGCAGCCGTAGCATTTTGAGTGAATTCACAGAAGCGTGGCCTTTGCTTTATTTTCGCTTTCTGTCCAATGGGAATAATAATTTCTATCTTGTGGACTTGTGGGATGTGGAGCATCCTTTGTGTGTTCCAGAGTAGTAAATTCCTTTTCTTCCCCTGCTCCATGTGTCTGTTGTACACTCTGAGGGGGTTGACTCGGGCATTCCCTTTTTAATCTTCTGACTTTGAATGTGGCTGGTCTGTGGCTTTTGCCTCATTCTTCCTGATGACCATGGGAATTGGGGCATGGGTTGGGGGCAAAGGTGGCCACAAGTGGTGGGGAGTAGTTTGAGGTGTACAGGACTGTGTCTGCAGCCAGTCTGACCCCCAAGCATCCTGGGAAGTCCCATTGATTTGGGTGTGTGAGTCCTGCTGAGTGTCCCCTCAGCAGGACCTAGCTTAAAATCTGCTTGACTATTGTTCAGATGGTTTTTTATTGAGTGTTAAATTTGATTAAACTCTTAGGGCCTTGTAAGTGCCAGGAAGATGCTCTGCTTTCCCTTCATCACTTCCTTCCCGCTTCACAATGGCTAGGCAAGGGAAAATGGCAGCTTTTGGAAAGGAACATTTATGGGTGTCATGTCCAAGCAATTAAGAAAGCCCTTCATAGGGTAGGAAGGTGAGGGGCATTCCTCTTGGTGGCAGATGATCAGGGCCAGAGGTGGGTGGGCCAGAAGAGAAGAGGACAGGAGTCCCTGGGAAGGGCGTTTGCATCCCCCACCTGGCCTGCTGGGAGGTGAGAGCTGTGGGAGTGGCAGGGATTAAAGTTCAGTGTTCTTCCCCTTTTTCTCTCTATTGACTTACCTTGATGCTAATTTAGGTCTGTGGCCAGTCAGAGGCCTGCCATAGGCCTCCTTAAGAGATGTCTGTGTGTCTGTGCTGGCGCTCTTTACCTGGCCCCCACTCCTCAAAAGTCTGGAGAGTCCAATTGCCCGCTCGAATGATTTCCAAGTGGCTATTATGTTTCCAACCCAAGGTAATTGGCTTTACCAGTTATTAATGGATTACCCTAAAGAGAAAAATGTTGAGGGAGGGAGGAGAGGGTAACACTTCCTAACTTTGTAGTTTGGTTCTTCAGTGTCCAGTGGAGTGGCTGCTTCCCAGGCTAGGAGTCACTTGGGGCATGGCAGGAGTGGCTGTTTTGGCACTACCACTCTATGGTGTAGTGGTTGCTGGCAATCCCACGGGTCTAGAGGAAGCTGAGATGATGGAGTATGTCCCTGGAGGAAGTCCTGGCTTGAAGCATGGGGACCCAGGATGCCTCCTATGGCTTCTTTATCAGCCTGGGATTGAAAAGCAGACATCTGCCCTGCAATTTTGATTGTAAATCAGTGGCCCAGCCAATACCTACCCTAATATCTCCCCCATCAACAATTGCTGGGCCAACTCCCCACCCCAGACAAAGCCATTGGCTTCTCCAGAGCCTTCTCTGTGGAAATCCATCTCCCCACTGAGACACTTGGGATCAGAGAACCACCATACTGAGCAGGGCCAGGGTGGATGGGCTGTTGCCCCCACATTGCTAACATGTTGTTAGTATGTCCATTCTCCCTTCCCCCCATGCAAGACATGTAAGGACATGGCCTATCCTTGCCCCAGGGCTCCTGAGTGACACAACTTCTTTCAGCTCTCTTGCTTGCCCTTACATTTTCAAGCCCAGGTTTCCTGAAGACTTCTCCTTTCCACCCTGCCAAATCCTCTAGCAGACAAGTGGTCTGGCTCATAGGTTCAAGTTCTAGTCCTACCACTATGGCCAACCTGGCCAATTGCACTTATCCTTCACAATGGGCTTGTGCCTCCACTTAAAATGAACCTGTGCAGATTGTATATGTTGAGGATTTTAGGGCTCTAAGAAACCCTCCAGGAAATATGCTCAGGCTGCTCCTCACCTGCCTCTTGGTAGCATTTGTCATTGTCCTTAGAAGATTCTGCCTGCTCCCCTCTCACTCCCCAGCAGCCCTGGCTGCCTGGTCTCTCCCATTCTCTACTCTCCCCACCGCCAGTTACTAGCGTATACCCATCCCAGAGGATTGATTCACTTTTCATATTTTTCCTTTTCTCAGTTTGATGCCTCTACACTTACCATGTGCTTATACCACATTACCAGATTCCTCTAGCTCTTAAAACCTTTGATAATGCCCCCCCTCCCGGCTACCCTCACCTCTAACCAGGGCATCATCTTCTAGTCCCCAACAACCTGTCCTCAGGAGACCTTTTCTGTGCCTTGGCCTTGTGCTCTCAGGGTTCATACAATTGAAACCTGACAGACTCGCTCTCCTTTGGGCTCAGACTTGCACAGTTAGAGATCTGTTTT
>NW_012153396.1:3022283-3022884 GCF_000956105.1 Propithecus coquereli | reverse complement strand
TGTAATTATTTTTATCGATTTTCTAATTTGCAGTTCTTTGCTTACTAGAGGTTTAATTTTATTTCATGTTTTTTGGCCAGATATATTTTTTCTATAAATTGCTTATTCAAATTTGTGCTCATTTACCTACTTTTCCCTCTGTGATTTATAAGATCTCCTTATATACTCTGAGTATTAACCTTTTGACTATACATGGTAATTCCTTTCAGCTTGTTGTTTATGACGTCTTCTGTTGTATCCAGTGGGCTCTGTGCCGTTCATTGATTAGTTCACTCTTCACTCTCTTTAAAGGCCACGCTTAAGATCTACTGATTCTCTACAAATATATGGGTGTGGCTTTGGATTCTTTGTTCTGATCCATTGATCTATTCTAGCGTGAATAGCATACCACAGTTTTATAGTATATTTTGATTTGGGAGAGAGAGTCATGTAAGAACATGGCAAATCTCTCAGGAATCACATGTATCAAAGGAGAGTGTAGGGCAGACATAACAATAGGTATCTACTCCTCACAGATCACAGATAGTGTAGGCACACCCTACCCTGCCCTAAATTTTTGCACTTTAGGGAAGGGCCTGGTGGCGCTGATGGTGGTCATGGC